>NC_142928.1:24576574-24766574 GCF_046866305.1 Octopus bimaculoides
TTTCTAAGCTTATGTTATCGTATTAATGTAATGTTTTCGTTATCGTTACGGTTGCTCGTTAACCCCACAAACTGTCAGAAACCTTGTCGTCCTAAGCGTTCCAAGTGAGACCATCCCATCTTTTATTCAGATGTAATCTACTAAGGGTGGAGGCGCGATGGCCCAGTGGTTAGGGTAGCGGACTCGCGGTCATAGGATCGCAGTTTCGATTCCCAGACCGGGCGTTGTGAGTGTTTATTGAGCGAAAACACCTAAAAGCTCCACGAGGCTTCCGGCAGGGGATGGTGGCGAACCCTGCTGTACTCTTTCACCACAACTTTCTCTCACTCTTACTTCCTGTTTCTGTTGTGCCTGTAATTCAAAGAGTCAGCCTTGTCACACTCCGTGTCACGCTGAATATCCCCGAGAACTACGTTAAGGGTACACGTGTCTGTGGAGTGCTCAGCCACTTGCACGTTAATTTCACGTCCTCACAAGTATAGGCTCCAAATCTCTATTGGGAAGCACAGCACCCAAGGAAAGTGCAGGAGAACAGCTTCAAGGGCGTCGTTATACTGCATCACATATAAATCACTCCTTCATGCCGGAATGTGTTATATGATCATCATTACGTAGTCATCAGTTAAATTGTGACATGGTTTATCTGGAACGCTAGAGATTTATTATTCAAAATCTTTGAAGCAACTACGTAGAACAGAGCCTCATTGTGGTAGGTGGATTTGCTAGAAATAGCAGTTAAATCTTCAAATCATACACTGCTGTTTCAGAAACACTTTGTCACAATTATATAGACGGTATGCTCGTGGCCTGAATGCCTTTGATGTCATTTCTGCCGATCAGATTTGGTCTGAAGCTAAACAACCACATTAACAATAGACTGTCTGATTAGGATAGCTTTGTTCGATGAAAAGTGGACTGAGACTACAGAGCAGCAGCAGCAGCAGCAACAGTATCATCATCATCATCATCATCATCATCATCATCATCATCATCATCATCATCATCATCATCATCATCATCATCATCATCATAATTATCATCATCGTCATAGTCAACAACAACAATAATTTTAAGCGCTAGAGTCACCAATTACAGTCGGATTAATGTTTAGATGAATGAACGGATGTTATTGCACAAGTGAATGCAATGACCAACGATACCACGCTTCTAATAAATTATTTGATATCTATAATGTATATACTTATATATGAGAAACTATAAAAATGCTAAGGCATCGTCGGCTAATATAAAATATTTATAGTTTACTAATATGAAGCATTCTCCCCGACCGGCAGATCTTTCCTCACCCCTATGTTAAAATGATATGTCACACTCAGTGAATTATCTGGAAGTACTTCTAAGTATCTCTAATAGGGTTTCTGTTTTGAAACTCTTAGTTGTTTTTGAAGATAAACAGTTAAAAATTTCCATTATTTCGTGTTCAAATACTTACAGGGTAAAGTTTTTCACTTGTAGATAATGTGAGCTTAGATTTTCAATTTGTATAATTCTTTTATCTTTTATTTTTTATCTTTTACTTGTTTCGTATCAATCACTGGACTGCAGCCATGCTGGAGCACAGCCTCGAAGGGTTTAATCGAAGAAAGCGACGTCTATACTTACTTTAAACCTGATACTTATTCTATCCGTTTATCTTGCGAACATAGAAAATATTAAAAAAAACAACACCGGTTGTCAAACGGTATGACAAACAAAGACACGCAAACATACATACGCATACATACATACATATATATATATATATATATATATATATATATATATATATATATATATATATATATATATATATATATATATATGTATGTATATATATATATATATATATATATATATATATATATATGTGTGTATGTATATATATATATATATATATATATATATATATATATGTATATATATGTGGGGGGGGGGGGGGGGTGTACGCGCGCGTGCGTATATCTATTACATATGTGGGAAATTCTGTCTGTAGGTGTGTTTGCGGAGCTGTTAGCTAACTCCTCCTACATTGTTCTATCGATTTTGATGAAACTTGACACGTGAGTAGAACTCATGTCTGGAAATCTCATGGCATACTCAGATTATTGGAAAAATATCGATAATAAGGTCCCTTGAAGGGATCCTTATATATATCTAATATATTTTATTTTAACAGCCAGTGGCAATAACCCATTTGCCCAGATATTAACAGCCAAAAGAAATAACCCATTCGTTTTCCTAAATATTTGGTATAAATCATATTGAGTATGCTCATTTCTTAGTATTTAAACTGTTAGTGTTCTTTTCGCAATTTATCCAGTACAACCCTTAAACAAGTAAATAGTATTTTCCTAAACAATAGATCCACTTATTTCGGTTAATGACTTATTCACGAATATACCAACACTAGCGCCGCTGAGGGTAATATTCTCTGGGAACGCATAAAAGCTCTTTTCCCAGTTATTTACTTTGAATTGTTATTATCTCATATCTAATTAGCCTGTTATTACGTAACATGCTTCACGAGTTTAGTATACATACCTTATTAGTATTTACTCCTAAGAATAAATACTAGGGTTCGAAAGAATAAGATTTGGGATCGAATTGTTCGACTAAAAGGCGGTGCTCCAGCATAGCCGCAATCAAATAACTAAATCAAATAAAAGAATATAAAAAACGATAATTGTCTCTAATTTAGGCACAAGGCCAACAATTTTTGAGTTAAGGGAGTCAGTAAATTAGACCTACCCCTGTACTTGGCGCCAATTTTATTTTATCGACATCGAAAGAATAAAATGTAAAGTTGATCCTGGTGAGATTTGAACTCAGAAGTTAAAGTATCAAGGTAAAGCCGCTTTTGCCCATACTCTGGTGTCTCAACCAGTTCGGCATCTCATTGTTATATGATACTAATTGTCTTTACGTTCCGAGTTCAAATTCCGCCGAGGTCGACTTTGCCTTTCATCATTTTGGGGTCGATAAATTAAGTACCAGTTGCGTACTGGGGTTGATCTAATCGACTGCCTCCCTCCCCAAAATTTTCCGGCCTTGTGCCTAGATTAGAAAAGATTATATAATACTAATAGTTTCTAAAAGAGTCTCAAGGTTTTTACTTTGTGAATTTAAACGATTTCACTAATCCACTAGCACTTGTTTAACAAACCCTAGGAGGACAAAAGGCAAAGACGATCTCAGAAAGATTCGAACTCGGAACGAAAAAGCATATAACGAAATACCGTATGTCATTTTGTCCGATGCTCTACTGGTTCTGTCAATCCTCTGCTCTTCCCATTTCCCACAAATGCAAAAGAAAATATATAAATATCATACAAGTACATAAGAAATATACCTCGTTATTTCCATTAAATCATGCGTGGCTGTTTACTTATTTTCACAGATTTCTCTTGTCTTGCAGACATCAATACACACACACAAACACACACACACACACACACACACACACACACACACACACACACACACACACATTCAAATATACATATTGGTTTCATTATCTTTACATATGATTAATTCTGTTATATTTATATTATTTTCAGTGTTTGCTTTTACTGTTATTTTCCATATGAACGGTTCAGTTTATTTTTCTGATGCTTTTTTTTTTGCTATACTTGTAGGTTTCCTTTACTGTCCATATTTTTTTTTATGTAGTGTGGAGTTGTCCATTTACTTGTCCATTTACTTGTTTATTTACTTGTTTATTTACTTGTATCGTAAGTTTTTTTAATTTTATATATATTAGTAATGTGTTGTTTTCTATTTGTTTTTCTATTGTCCATGATGCTAGACAAACTGAAAAGACGACAGCGATCCAGATAATATACTACTACTACTACTACTACTACTACTACTACTACTACTACTACCACCACTACTACTACTACTACTACTACTACTACTACTACTACTACTATCACTGCTGCTGCTGCTGCTGGATCGCCAAAGCTTTGGTCACTCAGTAGTGTTTCTAATTACAGTTAAATAAAATTTATTTTCAGTCAGCTAGATATATATATCGCTTCCGAAATCACTCGCTACTACACGCACTTAACCAGACTGCATCCCATATACCAACCTGAATCCACTGAAGTCCCACCACGTGCCCATCAGAGAATCTATAAAGCTACCCTCGCCTTATCTGATAGTATCACAAGACACTACGCGCTCGCAAACGTCAATATTTCCAAGAGCAAATTTACACAACATATACACTACTTCAGGTGAAAGGACAGAGAAAACTCCATTTCTCTGTCCTTCTAGAATCTAGAAAAAGCCTCCTCTAATATCCTATGGACAGGTCCCCACTTAACTACAGTCCATCTTTGCCTGCTCTACCTCTGCAAGAAACTGCAACAGCCTGTAGTATTCACTGCCAGAATATCTTAACAATTGTAACTTTAACACTGTTGCTTCAAATACATGTCATTTTAAAACTTCTCAAACTGCTGGCAATCGTTATTCCGGAAAAAAACAACTTTAAATTTAGTTGGCCTGTGAATAATTCAGGGTTTCTCTATGCATCATCGTGGCTTACAAATATCCTGATAGACAGACTTCTAGCACAGCGTTTTGCATGACACGCTTTTTGGTATCACGTTTACACTCCTCATTGACCAGCAAACTTCGTATTTCCCACATCAGACCATTATAGTTGTTTATTTTCCTTTTACTTTCATATTGATCCTGTTGTCACCGGGACATGCTATGTCGATTATCATGCATGTTCTTTCGTTTCTATTCACCACAACAATGTCCAGTTTCCGATGTCCGGTCGGGTGATCGCAGTGGATCATTGCATCCCGCAGGATTTTGCAGTTCTCATTTCCTAGAGTTTGTTCATACCACGTCTTTGCTCTTTGTAGGCCGTGATTTCCACAGGGCTCCCAACGGATCATTCTTGCTACATTGCCATGGTATCTTATATATTCACGTTGTGCCAATTTCGGGCACTCGCTAACGATGTGTCATATCCTTTCAACCCTCTCATCACACATTCTGAATTTGTCGCATTATTATTATCCTTATTATTATTATTATTATTATTATTATTATTATTATTATTATTATTATTATTATTATTATTATTAGTATTATTAGAGAGGGAGGGACGCCCTTATTTTTTATAACAAACCAAATACAACTAGCAGAAGAATACGCAAATATATATACTCGGCGTGTCACTAAGTTTCTCCGATCATACTATGATTTGTAATGACTCAGGGCTTTACATCTCTGTATCTCGTTTACAGTCCCATCAGAGACTAGGATTTCAAGTTATATCTCATGCATCGAAATCGACGGGAAAATCCTTTCATATATGTGTGTGCTATATGTGTATATGTGCGCGTGTGTAGGTCTGTCTCTGCATGCGTGACGTATTTATGAGATATGTATGCATGTATCAACCACTCTAAACAACGTACAACTCTTCTATTTAAATAACGAATGCTATGATACGAAGGATTTTTACTTGTTATTTCTTGCGGATAAAAGTGATCATTTAGGGGCTGAAACGTTTGCTTAACTTTTGTTTTCTTAAATAGAATTAAACTTCATAGTTCATATCCTGACAAGTACTTTGTTGGTATTACTCAGAATGAAATATTTATCTGCCTTTGGATTAGTTCATAAAATAAATTCCAGTATTTATTTCTTTTGTCCTCATCCTTTTTATCGTTTAATCCGAAGAAGATTAAGCTGCGCCCACAACTTTCCAAAACAAGCTCTGTTCGACTAAAGAAATGGACAACCGTGTGACATTAATACCGTGCAGATAATAATGGACAGTATATACGAGTGACAAGGAATTTGCGTAAAACCATTTGTTATTATTCTTTTGGAAGTTTGCAGGTTTAGAATCATTTCCCTCTTCTGCCTCATTCTCTTCATACTCTTCCCCCACTCGCTACCTCCTACTCCATTTCCAGCTTCTGCTCGCCGAAGACTATCGTCATCGTCGTATTCATCATTATAAATACTATCACAAATCTTTCCGAAAAGTGACCTCACTTGATATGTTCAATTTTATTCCGCCATTACTTAGTATACAAGCGCTCGCGCACACACACACGTAAACACGCGCACATACACATATATATACAAGCACATACACTCATGTACCCATACATACATAAATACACACAGACACACACACACACACACACACACACACACGCACGCTTACACACGCATGCACACTCTAGACCAGCGGTTCTCAACCAATTTTATGGAATTCCTTTCGTTCCCTTTTCTACTCTAGGCACAAGGCCCGAAATTTTGTAGGGACGACCCCAGTACGCAACTGGTACTTAATTTATCGACCCCGAAAGGATGACAGGCAAAGTCGACCTCAGCGGAATTTGAACTCAGAACGTAAAGACAGACGAAATACTGCTAAGCATTTCGCCCGGCGTGCTAACGTCTCTGCCAGTGTTTGGTTGAATCCTTATAGTCATTCGATGTTTGAAAATTTTTATTGTATTTATATAATTAAATATCATTATGAATTGCATCAAAAAATGTTAAAATGATTTGTGTATTGTAAAAGTATAACTGATTTTAGTACACATAGATTTTACCAACAAGAATGTCGAATAGCTAACGCCATTTAGGAAAAGAAAAGTTGTCTTTTTTTTCCTATACCTACCCACATTCTTTTTGTGAACCACTAAGAATCAATATCATGACCTAAAGTGGATACACCTGAATATACCACCTGCTTACAAAGTTCTACAGTCATGAATGAATTCTAAACAGTAACATTAGCGCAAATTTAATCAATAAAAATTTCTCCAAGACACCTCTACATCAGATTCTACCATACAACCTAATTAACACTCCTCACAAAACCACATACTCTGGGAAGATTTTAACTCAACTGAGACTACATAAAGCCAGGATTAACTTCAATGCATCGCAGTCAGACAATGGTTTAGATGGCCGAAGCTTCAAATCGCTGTCAATAATATTCTTGTTTAAGAATAATAGATTTGTACTCTACAAAAGTACAGATTAACCCTTCAGATTAATGCAAAATTGTTTTTCTTGTACCTGAACATAAAAGCAAACATCAATGTGTGTGTGTGTGTGTGTGTGTGTGTCTGTGCGTGTATGTACGTAGGTTTACGTGTGCATGTATACATATGCATGCACCTATGTTTATGTGTGTGCGTATATATATAAGTGCACACACACACAAGCAAACACACACACACACACACACACACACACACACACACACACATATATATATAGAGATAGATAGATAGATAGATAGATAGATAGATAGATAGATAGATAGATATACATACATACATACATATATACATAATTAAGGGATCAGCAAAACAGTTGCTTCACCACATACCGAAGTTCAGAAATAGCAGCCAAAATGCTGAGACTCCAACAGATAGCATTACCTGTAACTCACAAAGGCAGTCTCACAAAGGAGTCTCAGCATTTTGGCTGCTATTTCTGAACTTCGGTATGTGGTGAAGCAACTGTTTTGCTGATCCCTTAATTATGTTTATAAATGTATAAGAACTTTTAAATGAGTTCTCCACCGATAATGGTGTTTACATACCGAAGGACTTGGTAAAAAATTATTAATTGTTAATTTATTAATAAATTAATAAATTGATAAACCTTTACCCTTTTAATTGTAATAATACATACATATATATGTAGGTATAAGTAGGTATATGCAGCTCTATTCAATTTTTCATATATTTCTCTTTCATATTCCAACCTTGCTTCCCTCCTAATCGCTTCTCTCTCTCTACTTTCTCTCCACCGTCCATCTTCTCTGTACCTCCTTCCTACTAACCCTCACCCTCACTTCTTCTTCATCCGCCCGCTCACTCTCTTTCCTAATAACTGTCATCTTTTATCTCTCAAACTCTTTCTCTCTCACTCTTTCCGATCTCCATTATTTTGACCAATCTTCAGTTCGTATTTGTGTTTGAATAGATTTGCGCACGTGCTTGTGTACGCATGTTTGCACACACACACACGCACACACACACACACACACACACACACACACACACACACACACACACACACACACACACACACACACACAAGGAACAACTTCCATTTCTTTCTTTCGTTGCTTGCAAAAAAAAAGTCCTTATTTCATGTCCTCCTACTTCGTATTTTTTGTTGCCTATGTTTTGTGACGTCCTGTGCCTACATATGCATATATATATATATATATATATATATATATATATATATATAACAAAAGTAAATGAGTATATGCATATATACGTACAGGTATGTGCATACCGACATCCACCTGTATGTATAGGTGCATATCTAGGTACAGGACATTGCAAACAAACGTAGACGAGAACACACGAGCCACATAGAGAACATTCTACTTCATCAGCTACCCACGTTTTAACACCGGCGTTTCGACGAGCTTTGGGCAGGACGCAACGTTAAAACGGCTCGTCCCATGGATCGCAGATTAAATCTGTATACGCAAATTAAATCTAGCCATGGAGGAATGTAGTGGCGGACAAAAAACAAGACAGGATAACAAACAGAAAAGGCTTTACGGCCAGACGAGAAAAATTATGTGTGTATGAACGCGATGAGGCACGGAACCGAGAGAGACAAAGTGGTGGCGTGTGTTACTTGGCGAAAGCCAAGGAAGGAAAGGATTATTGACCGGAAGCATGTGACCATGCCGGTGTAAAGGGAAGAGAGAGAGTGGTAGAGGGAGAAAGAGAGGGAGGAAGTAGAAGAATGGTGAGCAACGAGAGGAAAAAAGAAAAAGAGGAAATACGAGGGGGAAAAAAGAGATACGTAGTAGTAATAGAGGAAGAACAAGAGGGGTAAGGCGAGATACGTAGTAGTACAGAGGAAGAACGAGGGGGGGGGGGAGAAAGGAAAGAGAAAGAGAGAGAGAAAGAGATAGAGTAGCGTCGGAGGATAAGTTACGAAAACTACTTACAATTTTTGTGAGACGCTGCGTTCAATCATGTAAAAACAAAAGTAAATGAGTATATGCATATATACGTACAGGTATGTGCATACCGACATCCACCTGTATGTATAGGTGCATATCTAGGTACAGGACATTGCAAACAAACGTAGACGAGAACACACGAGCCACATAGAGAACATTCTACTTCATCAGCTATATATATATATATATATATATATATATATATATATTATTTATATTATTATATGATTGAACGCCACGCATCCTTTTCCAAGTAAGTTTTATCTTAACTCCGATGCGACTCTATTCTCCCTATTACTCTTTCGTTCTTTTTTCTCTCTTCTCCCACTATTCTATCCTTTTGCTCTGTCGTTTTCTCACTTCCTTTCTCTTATTCTTTTACCTTTTCTTCTCCTATTATCCTATCCTTTTACTCTTTCGTTTTCTCTCTTCCTTTCTCTTATTCTTTTGCCTCCCCTTCTCCCTCTTTCTTTTTTCTCTCATATCCTGTCTCCAAATCTTTTCCTCTCCCCTTCACAGTTCTCTGTCACTCTCTCTCCCTCACTCTTCCTCCTTTACTCACGTGGCCTCAACGTGACCATCAGCAATTTTTCTTTCTTCTCCTAATTTGTGTTTCTTTCCTGTTTGTTTTCACTGTCCTGTTTTTGTCATAAACCCTGATCATCCGCAAGATCGCAAATTTTGTTTAATTTGCTTTGCGGGAGCAACTGTTTTATCGTAGGCGCATCTTGTCGGGAATTGCTCAAAATACGGATTAGCAAAACAGCCGACAACTGATGAAGGGTCGTTCTTTCTGTTGCTTGTCTTGTTTTCCATTTGTTTTTTTTTTTTTTCGTTGCTTGCAAAAAAGTTCTTATTCCATGTCAGGACTTATTCTTCGTAAACCTAGTACTTATTCTAACGGCCTCTTTTGCCGAACCGCTAAGTTACGGTGGTGTAAATACACCAATATTGGTTGTCAAGTGATGGTAGGGCGGAGTACCAACACAGATACAAAGACACACACACATAAATATATACATATATATATGCGTCGGGCTTCTTTCAGTTTCCGTCCACCAAATGCACACGCAAATCTTTGGTCCAAGGTGCCAAGCAGTGGGACTGAACCCGGGATCATGTGATTGGGAAGTAAGCTCCTTATCACACAGCTACATATATGTATATACAATTCACATAATATTACATCTAAAAGCGTTAGGCAATAGGTATATACAATTAGTTTTCAGTTTGACATGAAATTCCACTTGAACTGTAACTACAAGGAGGAATGTTATATTTGCCTAATGGCGATCGGCTCCATGTGGTTTTTCAGCTGCGCATGTACGCGTTTGATAGAATGGAAGTATAACTTGGCAAACAACAAGCATCAGTTCAGATTATGATCTTTATATATTTCGACGTGAGGGTTGTGTGGTTGCATGAGTATAGAGCATAAGAAGGAATGAAGTAAGAACGTCTCTTACAGCTGTTTCAAGTATAGATGCGCAGACGGTATATTTTCTGCAAACGATATGCGGCCAACGTTATAGTAGTGGTGATGAAGAAGATCGCTGCGAGATTGAGGTTCAATTCCACAATATTGATACCAACGAATTAGGTGTTCTCTTAAGATTAGTATACACTAGATGAGCAATACAATACATGAGCAAAAACACATAGGCAACAATAATTGACAAACTACAATTCTATACAAGATTCTGAAGGGATTTTGCTAATAGGAAAATATAAATGAAAATGTCAGCACATATATAGAATACAGGCGAAATAATTAATGTACATGAATTATCGGACTTAACTGTTGATTAGGTTTTAAGTCCAGCAACGAACGGGAATAAAAATCACCCGCACATCTATAATCCTTTGCAACCCAAAGCAAATGCACGGAAAGTTGCTATTCTACAATAATTTTATTCTGAGGACTGAGCTGAGCTTCGAAATGCTGACTAATGGATTTTGGAGCGTTAATGTTCATAATGAATATAAAGACTAATAGGGAGCTATTAAATATCTGAATTAAAGGGAGCATAATCTTACACGTGCACACACACACACACACACACACACACACACACACACACACATTCAAGCTCACACACATGCACGCACACAGACGTACATCAATATAATTAGGCTACTTTTTCATTGGTTTCAGTAATTAGATTGAAAAACATACTGGCGGGAAGGAGGGACCTACATTCAAGGGATTTAATCAATTATTCTAAACACCAAAGGAGATTTACCAATCTTTAAGTTGGCCTGGCTTCACCTGTGTGTGTATATGTGTGTATGTGAATGTGTGTGTGTGTGTGTGTGTGTGTGTGTGTGTGTGTGTGTGTGTGTGTTGTGTGTGGATGTGTGTGCGTGCGTGTAAGCATGTATTCCTGTGTTTTTGAACTTTATAAGCATTGCGGTCTGGTAACTCCCTCTTTTTTACCGTTGTTGTCCTGCATTCCTTGGTTAACATTTGACGCTTTCAACCCGAAACGTTTTTATGTTTTTCTTTTATATATATATATTGTTGTATTTTTTTAACTTACCAATTCCAGCTACAGGATCTTGTTCAAAACGGGGGCACCAGTTTTCATTTATGTTTTATGTAGTGTTTTTGGTACCGAAAGACTTTCAAACTTCGTATACTTATCTATTTTGTGTTATAGAACAGAAAAAAATGTTTGTATTCGAATTTATTTCATGTAAAAAATTGTCTTATTTCGATAATTTCAACCAATCACTGACAAGTATTCAGCTGTTTACACTTACTCCTTTGGAAGTTTAAGCGGTGTAAAGCGTATTTAATCTCCATTACTTCTGACATTTTGCAGAGAGGCAACACACGTGTGTTCGCTTTCCCTAACCGTAACCGTAACCCTAACCCTAACCCTAATTTATTTGCTCCTTCCCTCAAAAACCAGGCCTTGTGCCTATAATAGAAAGGTTTATTAGCTACTGCCAATATGCTTCAGCCATTTTTTGACAAGGAAATAATAATTTTATCACCGCCAGAATCGTTTGAGAATCGTTTGTTTACGTAGTCAGCACTTAATTTTATTCGACTGAATGGACGTCAGTCATTGGTTGAAATTACAGAAATACGACAACTTTAACATGAAATAACTTGCGATGTACGTTTTTTTGTTAAGAAGACTAAGAGAAAAAGATGTTTTATATGACACATTCTACCAGTGTCCCAAGTTTCAAAGTGTTTCGTTAAGAAAATACTAGTGCCCCCGTTTTGAACAAGATCCCAGCTACTTAATCGATTTATTTATTTACTGATTTATTTTTTCTTTGATTATATTTTGATTTCCAATCTAGATTTTCTTCAGTGGTGGTAGTAAGAAGCCCTTCAGGTAATTTATCATTTTCATATATCTAAGTTTTTGTTCTTTAATATCCATTTGATCTTCTTTCGGATGGTAAATCGTAGAATCAGTAGGACAACAGAGAAAAGAAAATAACTTTAAGAATTTTATTAATGTCTTTTACTTCCTGAATTCGAATCCCACCGCGATTGCATTTGCCTTTCAACTTTCCGGAATCAATGAAATATTTAATAAATCGCCAAATATTCAAAACCAAATGATTACATCCCTGTTCCAAATTTTACGATCTTTATACTTGCGTTAGAAGTCAAAAATATATATGATAAACACTTGTTGTTGGCACTCCGTCGCTTACGACGTCGAGGGTTCCAGTTGATCCGATCAACGGAACAGCCTGCTCGTGAAATTAACGTGCAAGTGGCTGAGCACTCCACAGACACGTGTACCCTTAACGTAGTTCTTGGGGATATTCAGCGTGACACAGTGTGACAAGGCTGACCCTTTGAATTACAGGCACAACAGAAACAGGAAGTAAGAGTGAGAGAAAGTTGTGGTGAAAGAGTACAACAGGGTTCGCCACCATCCCCTGCCGGAGCCTCGTGGAGCTTTAGGCGTTTTCGTTCAATAAACACTCACAACGCCCGGTCTGGGAATCGAAACCGCCAGTCCGCTGCCCTAACCACTGGGCCATTGCGCCTCCACTGATAAACACTATAAGTGAGCTATTTTATATTTTCCAGTTCTTCATTATCTGGCCAATAAAATACGGATTTTCTGAGTTTCATCTGTTTCTTTTTAGTCTTGTTTTAGAAATTATTTATTAATTTTATCATTTAGAAAAGTAACATTTTGTCCTCAGGTGAAACCAATGCTAAGAGACCAGACAAGTTATGAAAGCCAAAGATTTTGCTCAATGAATTATTTCAAACGATGTGACGTTTTAAAAACCAAATTCAAATAGCTTACAAAGAAATGCTACGACATCTACACATCTAAAGAAATGTATCTGAAGAGATAAGGAAAATATAAATATATATTGGAAATTAAAGACAATTAAACTAAGTTATTTATTTTAAATAAGCACAGATTTAAACTCGATAGCAAACTGTGTTGATACCTGCCCAGACAAAAACAAAAAGTGATCAGTCGTTTTCTTGCATCCATGCCCTTTTTCTTGTTCACATCAAACATATTTTAAAAAGCACTTGCTTTTCCACAATTACTGAACCAATAAGTAAAACGTCCGACTTGGTATTATCAATGTGCGAACCTAAAATTAATATTTTTAGAATTATTAAGGCGGCGAGCTGGCAGAAACGTTAGCACGCCGGGCGAAATGCTTAGTGGTATTTCGTCTGTCTTTACTTCTGAGTTCATATTCCGCCGAGGTCAACTTTGCCTTTCATCCTTTCGAGGTCGATAAATTAAGTACAAGTTGCGTATTCGGGAAGATCTAATCGACTGGCTCACTCGCTCAAAATTTCGTGCCTTGTGCCTAGAGTAGAGAAGGATACCTGTCCAGATGTGTTCTTGCATTCATGCCATTTTTCTTGCTCACATCAAATATATTTTTAAAAAGCCCTGGCTTTTCCACAATTATTGAACCATTGTGTAAAACGTCCGACTTGGTGTAATTATCAATGTGCGGTGGCTAAAATTAATATTCTTAGAATTATTAAAGCGGCGAGCAGGCAAAGCGCTTAGCAGCTTTTCTTCCGTTCGTTCTAAGTTCAAATGCCGCCTGCATCGACTTTACCTTTCATCTTTTCGGAGTCGATAGAATATGTAACTGAGCTTGATGTGATCGACTTATCCCGCACTCGAAATTGCTGGCGTTGTGCCAAAGTTTGAAGTCGATATTTGTAGAACTATCAAATATTTTATTAAACAACATAATTCATATTTTCAATGTGGAATTGATTTTTTTAAGCAATAATATTTTGTTAAAAACTGAATAAAAACACCTAAAGTATACTATTTACATTTGACAGATATTTGTCCTCATCTTGTTGACACAACGTTTTGGTTAATGTACTCTCCAGCCTTCATCATATGTCTTGGGGGAATACGTAAGAAATTTTTCCGATGTTATTATCATCATCATTATTATTATTATTCAAGTCACTGCCTGGAATCGAAGTCGGAATCTTGGGGTTAGGAGCCCGCACTCTTAACCACTACACCATATGCCAATGGGCAATTATGGAGTAAATTTTAGGGCTTATAAATCTAATATTTCCTATCCTTCCTTAATACCGCTTCCCATATGCTGCTCATATCTGCACTCGGACTGCTTAGGAGGTTATTATGTCCAAGCATATCTGCTGCCTCTTTTAGTTTTCGTATTTTCCAGTGGTGTTCTCTGTCTATTATTTTAACTTCATCCCACTTCGAGTAAAACCACATATAGAAGAGAATATGACCACAGACTGCGTGTACTCCATCCCATGCAGCTGTGGTAGGTTATACAAAGGCGAAACATGTCGCCCCCTCAAAATAAGGATAGAGAAACATTACAAAGCTGTGACACGAGGAGATATTCATAAATCGGGTATCGCTGATCATGTATGGAAAAATGAGACCACCTCCCCTTGTGGGATGAAGTTAAAATAGTAGACAGAGAACACCACTGGAAAATAAGAAAGCTAAAAGAGCCAGCATATAATAACCTCCTAAGCAGACCTAGTGCAGATATAAGTAGCATATGGGAACCGGTATTAAGGAAGGATAGGAAAGTATTAGATTTATAAACCTTAAAATTAACTCCATAATTGCCCACGGACATATGCTGTTGTGGTTAAGAGAGCGGGATACTGATTCCGAGTTCGATTCCAGGCAGTGGTCTGAATAATAATAATAACACCGGGAAAATACCTTAGGAATGAGAACCCAGGTTCGAAATTTCCCCAGGACACCTGATGAAGGCTGGAGAGTACATCAGCCGAAACGTTGTGTTAACAACAAACACGATGAGGACAAATATCCGTCAAATGTAAATAATGTACCTAATTCCTCAGGTCTCAAATGTAGAATTGTAACACCTAAAGTATTTATTATATAAGTGCACGTTTCACACATGTGCTGCTACGACACATCTTTCTACTCGAGATACATCTCTCACCCTACTCCATATGTTTAGATTTGTGTATACGTTACAACTCATTATCAACACACAGAAGACGTAGGTGTCAAATAGGAAATTCACAACCGAATCTTTTGCAAACGACAAAATAAATCAGTCTCTGTTTGAATAGATTTATATTGATAAAGTGAAATAGATACCACCCTTCGCCAGAGCAGACGAAAAATGTATTTATATATATATCATCCAAACAAAAGGAAAGGTATAGCTTTTACAGTATTATCAAATATTTCGGACTGTATTTAATCCATGGAGAACAAAGTGTGTATCTGATAAACAGAACAAAAATAAGCTGTAAGGTCAAAAGTACATTACAAATGTAGGAAGGCTTTAGAAACTGAGAAAAAGAAATATTGAAATATGACTATATTTATTACACTCTTATGAAACAAAATGATGTTTATGTTAATTTACCTGAAAACGTGGCATTATTATATTTGTTATTTTTCCTTCTCCACCAGAGGATTATCAATAGATAGAAAAATGAATGTTTAAATAGAGCACACATTCAGACAGACGATATTTTTTTGCGAAAAGAACATCTCAAAGTGCTATGTTGTTTCAATTCCAATACAAAACTGTTGTGGTAAGTGTTGTTGTTTAGCCCATAGCCACATCCTGTTAAGAAGGCCAATAATCAAAACATTCACACCATAGCAGTTCAGTCTTATTTTAAAATATATTATATGTAACATTACATTATCTAATATGGGCTTCCATTTTTGAGATGGTAGGATGTTAATTGTGGCAGTACACTATAGGAGTCGACAGTTTGCATTGTTCCAACTATTTGCGTGGAGAAGACAAATATAAGACAAAATTATATGGAGATCAGAAGGCTTAAATAAATAGTATTAAACATTTAACAAACGTATATGACCGTGGATCTTCTGAAGCAGACAGGATTAGTAGGGACAAAGGGAATAATATTAAGAAGAAAACTTTAGGAAATACTTTTGAAGTAACACATAAGCAAAAACTGGGGACCACAAATGAAGAAGGAGAAAGAAGTAAGGAGACAAGGTTTGTAGTTATGATTTTACATTTTATTTGACAAGGACTACTACTATGAGGTGAGCACAGAAGCCAATCAAGTTTAAGTAGATGAAATTTGTTGTTAGATCGGGTACCCTGATTCAAGAAAAAACCACAATTACCAATGCTCTAAAACTACATTCAGAATGACATAATCAAGTTTTTGTCTGCTTCTGTAAAAAAAAAAAAAATAGGACAGCAGATATATATTGATTTTTATGGCTGAAGCTGCAAATGTTTTTCACACTGCATAAGCTCCAGTATGAATATACTGTGTGTCTGATAATGAAATTAAAGAGCGTTTTATTAAAGTTTTTCATTTGGAGACTACAATTTCCAAAGAACTGGAGACTCGTGGCCATGCTGTCTCTGAAAAGAAATCGCTAACAGAGAGAAAACAGGGCGGAATAGGATTGAAATGGTATTACTAACAAGAGTGGATCGTACAAGGGTCTCCAGTCACTGATTCACCGCCACAAAGAAAAATCATTATTTTTTCACTTGCTTCGCACCTCACTTTAATCTTAAGCCGGTAGAAAATGCAAAATGCAGCCATTATTTTGTCCTATTCGTTCGTACGGAAGGAAAGTTATAGGTCAATGTTAAGTACCCTTAAAATCACCATGACACAAGATAGACCCATAAAGAAGCCTTCTTAATGAAGATGATCAAATGCGTGTACTAACTTCTCGAAATTACCACATAAGTATTCAAACAAAAATAAACAAACAATTAACACATCAAATAAGATTTGTTTACAAGATTTTGTTTCACAAGCTAGTTATACGATCACTGGTGAATTAACGAACTAAGAACTGAAAAAAAATTCAAACCAATTGCCACTAGGCTAGGAATTTTTGAGTGGGTTGCTCAACTGCCACTTATTTTATCGACCCAAAAGGATGAATTGCGAAGTCAACTACGGCGAGATTTGAACTCAAAAAGTAAAAACGGACGAAATGCCGCTAACGATTCTGTCAGCTCGCTGCCTTACTTCAAGATACTATCAGAATGTAACTCATCTAGTTTTGTTGTTGGCACTCCGTCGCTTACAACGTCGAGGGTTCCAGTTGATCCCATGAACGGAACAGCCAGCTCGTGAAATTAACGTGCAAGCGGCTGAGCACTCCAGAGACACGTGTACCTTTAACGTAGTTCTCGGGGATATTCAGCGTGACCCTTTGAATTACAGACACAATAGAAACAGGAAGTGAACGAGTACAGCAGGGTTCACAACCATCCCCTGCCGGAGACTCGTTGAACTTTAGGTGTTTTCGCTCAATAAACACCCACAACGCCCGGTCTGGGAATCGAAACCGCGATCCTATGACCGCGAGTCCGCTGCCCTAACCACTGAGCCATTGCGCCTCCACAACTCATCTAGTAAAGATAAAGATATTGAAATTTAAAAGAAATTCTTGAACAGAGAGAATCGAGCAAAGGTCCAATAAACAACAGACGACTCGTTATAGAGTTTAGAGGATTTCAGTTGTGTGAAAGTATTTGACATATTTCTGGATAAACTTATTGGAGACATTTAATGGAGGTTTCAAGGAAAAGACAAAGATAAGACAGTGAGCATCTTAAAGTCACTCGTTAACCTAATTGTGGGTCTTGGAGATGACGATGACGAGCTTTTGACAGAATTAGGGAAGATATTTCACTCGTTCTTCTCACTACTAAAACATAAACTGATATACTATGAAAAACGATGCTTATCTTGCCTCCCCAATTATATATGAGATGCTTAAAATGTGTGCAACACTTCCTGTAATAGCACCAACTGAAGAGTATTCTGTTTTTCTGGTTTAAGTTACTTAATGCATAAACTACTAGACCTGGCTGAATAAGAGAGAGACTCTCTGATCTATATCTTAGTAGTGATAGTGAAGATGTTATCAGTATTTTCAAGCAGACCGCCAAACTGGAGAGAACTATTTATGATTTATTGAAATATGTTAGCCTCATTATCTTTCAGAATGCATTGCAGTGGATTCAGAACAGACTCAAGAGAGTTAAGAATAAATTTTTTACTGTTTCAATTACTTAATAAAGATCAATATATTTTTGTTACTAAGGCAGCGAGCTGGCAGAAACGTTAGCAAGCCGGGCGAAATGCTTAGCAGTATTTCATCTGCCGTTACGTTCTGACTTCAAATTCTGCCGAGCTCGACTTTGTCTTTCATCCTTTTGGGGTCGATAAATTAAGTACCAGTTACGCACTGGGGTCGCTGTAATCGACTTAATACCTTTGTCTGTCCTTGTTTGTCCCCTCTGTGTTTAGCCCCTTGTGGGCAATAAAGAAATAAGAAACGTTAGCACGCTGGACGAAATGCTTAGCGGTATTTCGTCTGTCTTTACGTTCTGAGTTCAAATTCCGCCGAGGCCGACTTTGCCTTTCATCCTTTCGGGATCGATAAATTAAGTACCAGTTGCGTACTGGAATCGATTCAACCGATTGGCTCCCTCCCTCAAAATTTCGGGCCTAGAGTAGAAAAGAATATTTTCTATTACTAAAGGAATACGACCATTATATTTAATTGCCCACACTGTATTTCTATAAATCTTTAATCAAGAGATTTATGCTATTCCATAGTTTGATGTATGGACAATAGGATATCGCTAATTCCTACAATGAGCGAGACAAAATCCAATCTTAATCCAATTGAATAATAAGTACAAATAAAATTAAATATTCCAATAGTTTTATAGTTAGAAAATTTTGTGCAATAGCAATCATGTCTTATCTATACTAAAGTTTCTCTCATTTTCTTTATTTACTTTGAACATATGCAACATGTTTAACACATGCAACTATAATACGCTTATCTTTTAACACACACACACGCACGCATGCACATTCATATACATACAAACATATATATATATATATATATATATATATATATATACATACATACAGAGAGAGAAAGAGATACACATACACACACATATATTTATATAAATATATATATATTCTTTTAATTCTGTTACTTAATTCAGTCATCTGACTGAAACATGCTAGAGCATCGCCTGTATATGTACACTAATCTCTCGACTATCACGAGTGTTACATTCCAAAACCTCCCACAGAAATAATCGACGTCTAAAAAGATATTAAATACCTATCGGCCGCAGAAACCCGGTTATACAAAAGACTCTGCGATATAAATTTACATATATTAACCAGAAAAATCTGTGATGTACTGAGTGCGCGATTGGTGAACCGCGATATGGCGAAGGGCCGTTTCCCGCCTCCCTTTTCCCCTCACCTACCATCCCACCACCCTACCCCTCCAACGCTCCATTCTCCGAGCTTTTCGGCGCCTCCAGTCCGACCCCTCCACCTCCCACATCTTCCCTAATCGACCCCTCCCCTCCTTCAAACGAGCCCACAACCTACGGGACCTCTTGGTCCACAGCTTCTTCCCCAACTCAACCTCCCAACCTGGCTCGTTCCCTTGCTCCCGCCCACGCTGCCGGACTTGCCCTTACCTCTCCAACACCACCCTCCTCACCAGCACCCATCACCGACCCTTTCGCATCACCGACTCCTTCACCTGCACTTCTACCAACATCATCTATTGTATCTCCTGCTCTCTCTGCCATTCTCTGTACATCGGACAAACGGGGCGCCGCCTGGCCGACCGATTCGCGGAACACCTCCGAGACATCAACGTTGGCAATGACACCCCGGTGTCACGCCACTTCCGTTCTGCCGGTCACTCCTTGCAGCAACACCTGTCCGTGTTTGGATTGTCCATGCACAGGGGCCATCCGGACTCCCGTTTGCGCCGTGAACAGGGATTAATCATCTCTCTTCGCTCCTTTGCGCCACATGGGCTCAACTCCCCTCCCCTCTTCATCTAACCCCCTCCTCCTGCCTCTCTCTCTCCCACCCTCCCTCCTACCACCCCTACTCTTTCTCTCCTCTCTCTTACTCTCTCTCACTCTCTTCTCTCGTACTCCCCCCTCTCTCACTCTTACTCTCTACACTCTTACTCTCTCACCCTTACTCTCTCACTCTCTTCTCTCTTTCCGTCTCTCTCACTCTCTTCTCTCTCACTCTCTTTTTCTTCCACTCTTTCTCCCCCCATACCAACCTTCCCCCTCTCTCACATCCACCTTCCCTCTCTTATACCCACACTCTCTCCTCTCTTCCTCTCTTTCTCTCCCCTCCCATACCCACCCTCCCCTTCTCTTACATCCACCTTCCCCTTCCCCCTTCATCGTCAACACTCCCTCATAAGCTCATCCCACCACATCCCAACATACTCCTACTCTACCTTCCCACTTCACCCCATCCAATTCCTTACACCCCCACCCCTACCCACATACCCCACCCCTACCTCAACCCCACCCATGCCCCACCCCTACCCCTACCCATCCCTCCTCTACCCTACCCTCAGCCTAACCCACACTCCACCCATGCCTCCCCACCTCCCAACACCCTCACATCACATCACACCAATACCCTCGCATCACACCACGCACACACTACAACTGACCAACTACTTTCTCCCTTCCCCATTTTCACACTACATACGTCAAGATCACCAGCATTCTATCTCCCACACACAGCCCCTCGTTCTTCGATCACCCTTTGTTATCCCCCCCTTTTCTTAGCTCTCCTGAAAAAAGAATTTCTAACTTCCGGTCAGCCATTATTAGCCATTATTATGATTGACCGTTGACTGAACACTATTCAATTTTTTTTCTCCGTGTTTTTCTCCTTGTCTCCGTATTCTTTCTGTTGAAGAGCGTAGCTCGAAACGTCAAAGACTTTCCGTATTCCTGAGCGTCATACTAATACATCCTTTTGTTATTTACACCACCTGTCCTCGTCTGTTGTTGTTTTTTCGTACATTCTCCCATATATATATATATATATATATATATATATATGTCGCATGGCCAAAAATTACCGTGAACTTTTTAGAGACACTTTCAAATTTATCAGAATATTGGGCTGAAGAGTCGGAATAGAGTACCTTCATACTCTTAACCGTCGTATCCAATTAACTAAAGGCAGGTTTGTTTTTGCTTTTCCCTTCTGTTTTTTGTTCTGTGTGTGTCATAAATATCGCCATCCGTTTAGAGAAAATATATATATATATATATATATATATATATATATATATATATATATATATATATATAGTAATGATAGCCTCCCAGGGACAACAAAAATAATCTACCTATCGGGGACAATCAATAGTCATTAATAAATAAATTAATAAATTAATAAATAAATAAATAAATAAAATAAATTAATTCACAGGAGAGCGATAACAATAGAAAAGATTAAGGAGTTACCTCCCCTGTATATCATAATCAAAACATAACCAAGACAGCATGGCGGAAGAATGGTATAGTTAAATAATTTTTAATAATCTGTTCTGATAGATAATTGTGCTTTTTGGTCATTTGTTCTAATGGAAGCCATTCCTGAGGAAGTACCAAACGTCAGACATCCAACGGATCAGTCGCTGGATAGAGTTGAGCACAGAAATGTTGACATCGAATGATAAATAATTAAATAAATGGAATAAAAATTGATCGTGTCTCTATCGTTTTTAAATATACAAATTTGAAACCTTGGTAATATATATATATATATATATATATATATATATATATATATATATATATATATAGTCCACTTTAGTGGTCATCGTTATATATAAAGTGAAGTGTGCAGTTACTGTTAATACTTCATTTAGAGAATTAACATTGTTATATATATATATATATATATATATATATATATATATATATATATATATATATATATATGTGTGTGTGTGTGTGTGTGTGTGTGTGTATGTGTGTATGCAAATTTAATTGCTTTTTTCAATATAAAGGGAGACCACACACACGTACCACCCCACTCGAGTCCGTCCTGAGAGTCTGTTCACGTCACTGCATCTGCGTAAAAAAAAAACGGGTCATAAAAGTGGAAACGTCACCGCTGCCGAGAATTTTATGGCAATTCTCACATCGTTCATTTTCTTTTTACTGACAAACAATAGTGAAATCATTTAAAACCATAATTGGAAGATTTTGATCTGGATGTTATTTATTTATTTTCATTTTTAATTAAGTTGCTGATGATGACACTCGAAACATATCGTCATAGATTAATTATATAGAGTGGAACTACTCTTTCAGATAGTAAAATAGAAATTGTTTAAAAGATGAGATCTCTGTAACTGGTGAATAGGAGTATAAACTCACACAACTTTGTTTAGAATCTTGAGAATCTAAACAGTGAAATACAGTATTTTGTAATATAAACAAAAATCATTTTTGTTGTTTTTTTTATATATCGAAACGAATTTTCACATTTGAAACTTTTTTTTTGTACTTATTTTAATGGCCATTCATGTTTGAACATAAGTAACATTTTTTCGTCGTTTCAAATGGTTTTTTTTTTTGTTGCAGTTTTTTGTTTTCCCTGTTGACATTTCAATTTTATCAAATTGAAATTTCAAACCGAATAATTATATAAGAGAAAAAAAATAAAGAGAAAAATTTTGATTGAAAATCTCATTACATTGTTTAGATAAATTTACTGATCAATTAACTCAATCATCTTTCTTTAAATACCAACTGAAAAACCCATCTCTTCGTCTACATAAGAACACTTGTAACATAGTATTGTTCTAATTTTCAATTATTTTTTTTAGTTGATTTCTAGTTATTTATTCATTTTTCTTCTTCGCCTGAAAGCATAATCTTCTGTATGACATTGATTGTTATAGTCGGGTATTATTGTATATTATCCGGCTATAGACATACATAAGTCAATATAAGACATATATAAGTCAATAAAACATAGTAATTAGTGACGATCATCTACACTACAACTGAACAGTTTTCGCGATCAATTCTGCTTGATTTACGTTAAGATGTCGAAAATCGTTATAAATTTAATTTATATCATGAAACCTTATTGTGAAATCGCTAAGATTTCTAAATGTAAGGTTTTTTTTGCAAGACACATTTACTGATTAGTTTTAGCAATAGATATTACTAACTGATTTTACCCGAGGTAACTAATTCAAAGACGATATGAACTCAGAAACTTGATGTCTCTAACTTGGCAAAGTAAAACGTTAAGACTGATTTTTTAATCATTATTCCAACATCAGCGATTTCATATATATGAGAGATGTACCGTAAAAGACGTGGAGGCGCAATGGCCCAGTGGTTAGGGCAGCGGATTCGCGGTCATAGAATCGCGGTTTCGATTCCCAGACCGGGCGTTGTGTGTGTTTATTGAGCGAAAACACCTAAAGCTCCACGAGGCTCCGGCAGGGAATGGTGGTGAACCCTGCTGTACTCTTTCACCACAACTTTCTCTCACTCTTTATTCCTGTTTCTGTTGTGCCTGTAATTCAAAGGGTCAGCCTTGTCACACTGTGTCACGCTGAATATCCCCGAGAGTACACGTGTCTGTGGAGTGCTCAGCCACTTGCACGTTAATTTCACGAGCAGGCTGTTCCGTTGATCGGATCAACTGGAACCCTCGACGTGGTAAGCGACGGAGTGTCAACAACAACAACGTTATTTTATTATATCGTTGATAAATAGCACCCTCTCGGAACAAACTAATAGCTTTGAAGATGGAAAGCAATGTAGATTTTAAAGAAATATGACTTGAGAGTCATGAGGGACGATCAAAAGAGTTTCATTAAACATCTATCTAATGTACAGACTCATTAGATGAATATGGATCTATATGCGCCCTTCGTAGGAAGAAATACTGGAAAGGCGTTCGTGTTGATAACCATTGTAGGGCTGTGTTTAATAACTAACATAACAGCTTTAATATACGCAGTAATAATAATTATTTGAATTACAGGCACAACAGAAACAGGAAGAATGAGAGAAAGTTGTGGTGAAAGAGTACAGCAGGGTTCGCCACCATCCCCTGCCGGAGCCTCGTGGAGCTTTAGGTGTTTTCGCTCAATAAACACTGACAATGCCCGGTCTGGGAATCGAAACCGTGATCCAATGACCGCGAGTCCGCTGCTCTAACCACTGGGCCATTGCGCCTCCACAATAAAATAACATCTAAAAAAAAAAAACAAAAAAAAACAACAAAAGATTAATTTCTGTCGTAGATCACATACTTGAACCGTTGTACAGTTGATTATAAACATCCTCTATTTATTAACGTAATCGATTCCTAGAAGTATAAAATACTAAGAAGACGGTATGAGATTTGAACGTAGATTATAAATCAACGGAGAAGGCGATCTTTATGAGAATCGGCCATTTTACCGTTTGCTGTATGACACATTAAAAATGACCAAGTAAATGGATTTACACTTTCTTAAAACTACAAAATGACTAAGGAAGAAGTTATTTCTTTCTGTTTCGACAAGAAGTCAAAAGTATTTCAAGAGTATTGACACTTTTTAAGATATTATCTATAAATAGGAATTCCAATTATCTAACAAACATAGCTGTTTGAATAACAATGTATAAACATAAAGACTTCACAAACTAAACATGATCTTCTGTCCGTTGTCTATATTTTTACAGAACTTCGCCCAAACTAAACTCACGTAAATCAATTACGTTAAATGCAGTAAAATACGGACGTGTACATACTTACATACATATACATACATACATGCATACATTCATACATACATGCATACATACATGCATACATACATACATACTTACATAATACATACATACATACATACACGCATACATACATACATATATATATATATATATATATATATATATATATATATATATGCATGTATGTGTGTATGTATATATATGTTCATCTATATATACATATATAAGTATATATATATATATATATATATATATATACATATATATATATATATATATATACATATATATATATATATATATATATATATATATATATATATATATATATATATATATACATATATATATATATATATATATATATATATATATATATATATATATATAAATATATATATAGAAGTATGTATATATATATATATATATATATATATATATATATATATATATATATATATATAAATATATATATAGAAGTATGTATATATATATATATATATATATAGAAGTATATATATATATATATAAGTAATGTTAATTCATAAGTATATATATATATATATATATATATATATATATACGTATGTATGTGTATATATATATATGCATGTATTGAACACACACACACATACATATATATATATATATGTATATCTTTGTATATATATATATATGTGTGTGTGTGTGTGTGTGTGTGTGTGTGTGTGTGTATACGAGCACACCATGATGATTATTATACATGCATAGTTACACACCACCATAAAGTAAAAAGTAAATCCGTATTAATTGCTGGATTCAAAACAGAAGTAGAGCCATATATGGTTTCGATCGGAGACAGGTGGGCTATCAATCATATGTTTCTATAGATGATTCACTCCTCTCATCTCGTTTCAACAGATATGACAGTCGAAAAGAAAATATATTAATGTAAACAAAAACATGACATGACAAGTAACCCACAGTCAAACGTCTTCACCTACACACCACTCCCGGGAATCTCTTCACAAAGATTTTTGCAGTGTCTTTTCGTGTCACGTGTATGTTTATAATGCCCTGGTTAAACAATCAAGCCAATTATTCTACTGGCATCCACATGACTAACAAACCAAAGGGATACATTTTAAGTTAGACATTTCCTTTACCCTTCTAAACTGGAAAATGCTGCTGGTTATCACAAAATCTGCGTTTAGGAAATCTTGGGATTAATTATTTCTCCTTCTAACCCACATTTCTTTCTTTTTGCGGTATTCTATCGTGTATTAACTAAAAAAAAAGAATCTCTCACGCATTCTATATATGAGAACAATTATTTTACTATATGTTTCTCCCCCATGTTATTTATCGACATCTGTCATTTGTTTAGTTCAGTCTTCCAAGACTATGTATGATAGTGAAAACAATAATGAGTCAAAGGAAAATATCTGAGTAAGATATTTTTCAAGTGTTAGCTGTCACGTTTACAATAATGATGAATAAGAATACATGCTTTTATGATAAATAAAAAGATAAAATAAAACAATATTTCTTTATTGGTATATCCGAGACCTATGAGATATAGGTGTTTAACGCTTTGAGATACTGATGAATTATTGTGAGCTGTACTTTTAATATAACTCTTCTCATTAATCATTGTATATAATAAATTTTTATTAAATAACAAAAATCATTAAGTCCATTGACGTCGTTAGCTCCAGGCTTCTGTTGTTCACATCCTACTCAAAATTCAGATGTCATCTACCAAACAAAACCCAAAAGAAGTATTATTTAGACTGTACAAACCATCCATATTGAATTTTCAAAAATATCGCCATGGCTACATTCCACGAAACGTTTATCCATAGGCACGATATTTAATTATCAATGGACGAGATCAACAACTGTGAAATCGACAGCAAAATGTGATATAATTCTCACATGCAAATACTGGGGGCACTATAAAACTGAAAAGCTTTTCATTGTTTTCTAATGCCGAATTCCGTTCAAATCTTAGCTATGTATAACAGAGGTCAGTTGGATGTTAGTTACTGGGATAAGACAGCGTTTCTGTAAGAGACAAACACGATAGAAGCAACTATTCCAAACTGTGCCTAGCAGCATGTGTATCAGTGTGATTCACAGGTTACATATAATATAGTATAATATGATATAATATAATATAGCATAATATAATATAATATAATATATTGGGTCATCACATCATTAGCGTAGCTAGAGTGTGTGCTGCATGGGGAGGCTATTTCGTTTACAGCCATGAAATAAAAGTGGGAGGAGGATGGGATAAACTACTTGCGTCAACTGGCTATAAAAGCAGGTTGTAATTTTACCTTGTATTTATTCTCAATGAAAGTTTTGAAGAATGCAGTTCTATTTTAAAAAGGTATTTTTTCCAAAATTATAATGGAAGTGACAAAGGAGCATATCTAGCATATTTTTCTTTCTGAGTTCAATAAAGGCACCAATGTAATGGAAAGTGCGAGGAATATTAATACAGTATATGCGGATCGGATAATAAGCGTAAGCCAGTGTCAATGGTGGTTCCAGAAATTCCGAGCCAGAAACTACAGCCTAGAAGACGAGTCTCGTCCTAGAAGATCTGTAGACCTCGACGAGGACTCCTACAAATCCTGGTGGAACAAAATCCTATCGTAACTGTTGAGGAATTAACAGAGAAGCTTAGAGTTGGTCATTCAATCATTCATCGACATCTATGTGCCATTGGAAAAGTCAGCACTTTGGGTCAATGGGTTCCTCACAAACTTTCCGAGTCTAATCACGCGCAAAGAGTGAACGTGTCCTCTTCTTTGTCGCCACGTCACACGAATGAACCATTTTTGGACCGAATGGTGACTGGTGACGAGAAATGGGTTCTCTATTAAAATGTCAAGCGTCGAAAACAGTAGGTAGGGAAAGGAGAAACACTGGCACCTCAGGATAAAGAAGGTCTTCACCCACGTGAGGTGTTGTTATTTGTTTGGTAGGATATGAAAGATTTTGTCCACTTTGAACTTATAAGACCAAACAAAATGATAACAAAGTAAATCTACTGCGAGCAGCTTGAGTGTATTAAGTCGGCGCTAGAAGAAAAACGACCATCTTTGGTTTCAAGAGGAAAGTTGTTCTTCCATCAGGATAATGCTCAGCCATATACAGCAAGGATGGCATTCATAAGGCTGGAGCAGTTTGAATGGGAAACGATTCCCCACTCACCATATTCGCCGAACATTGATTATTATTTATTCTGCAGTCTTCAAACTCATTTGGACGGAAAAATATGAATTCTGCAGACGAGGTAAGAACAATACTGGAAGAGTATTTTTCGTCAGGGACAAGTGAATTTTGGAAGAGCTGCCTTGCAAGTCTACCAGGTAGATGGAAGAGCATTGTAGAAAATGAAGGAGATTATATTTTAGATTAAAAAAGAACATTATCTTAATTTTGAAAAATAAAAGAAGTATTTAAAAATCGCATTATTTATAGGATGACCCAATAATATGATGTAATGTAACATATATATATATATATATATATATATATTACATATTACGGAGGTGTACTTGCATAGCAAGTGACTTGATCTGAGATCGTGTACTGAAAGAAAAGCAATTGCAGCGTGGAAAATGTTTATAAGCCATTTAAAAACACAAAAAACATTAGATTCACTTGAACATTTAAATTTAATTTGTGTCAAAATATTTTCGTCGCTTCGAAACTGCAACCTGTTCACTGGCAAAACTTCAGATGTTGCACGAAGTTTTGTCAGTGAACAGGTCGCAGTTTCAAAGCGACGAAAATATTTTGACACAAATTATATTTAAATGTTCAAGTGAATCTAACGGTTTTTGTGTGTTCGTAAATCGCTTATAAACATCTTCCACGCTGCAATATACATATAGTTGTCTTACCATCCCTGTTGTATTCCTGTGAAACTTGGACTTGTTATGAAAGGCATTTTAAATTGTTAGAACAATTCCACCAAAAATGCCTTCTTCGCATTTTAAAAATTAAATGGAGTTCTTTTACTCTAAACACAGATGTCCTTGCATCTGCAGACATCACCTCAATTAAAGCTATCGTTTTGAGGAACCAATTGAGATGGTGTGGCCATATTATTCGAATGGCAGATGAACGCATGCCGAAACAGCTGTTTTATGGTGAGCTTGCAGAGGGGAAACGCTATCGGTGTAAACCTTTAAAAAACGGTTTAAGGACGGCATAAGGACTACTATGAAGTCACTTAGAATGGTTCCAGAAGATATAGAAACCCTTGCTTTGGATCGAGTTGGATGGCGAACAAAGGTGTGGAGAGGAGTAAAAGTATATGAAGGGGCCAGGATAACGCATGTAAGACTCAAAAGAGATCTAAGGAAGAATGTAACGATCGAGAAGGTAAATGATTATCACTTTTTTGTGTGAACAGTCTGTGACAGGCCATGCCTGTCCTTTGCTGAGCTCAAATCTCATTTGCGAACGCATGGTAAACGAACCTCCACCAACTATTCTGCCTGTATGTCTGTGCACACCTTTGAATGTAATGTATGCCAGAAGGTTTGCAAATTCAATGGAGGCCTCAAAAGACATTTTAAGATCCACAAGGAGCAGAACTTATCTGCAGGTCTTGGTGGTCGGAATCAGAGGGACAATTTATGTGGGTATCTTTTCAGAACATTGTTTGTTTTAAAAAGCCACATCAGACGCCATGATGGTGCTAAGGTGTAGGTACAGGAGGTGGTTAAACTCAACTCTGCATAAGGAGTAGACAACCACCACCATATATATAATATACTATATATATATATATATATATATATATATATATATATATATATATATATATATATATATATATATATATATATATATATATATAAGACCTATTTATAAATGTTCTATAATGTACACAGCTTTGGTTCTTTATCTCATTACAAAAAGTAAATCAGACAGACAGACACACACACACACACACACACACACACACATATATATATATAATATATACAGATAGATACACACACACACAGTTGTGAGGCGTGTAGCGTAATGGCTACGGGTATTTGGCTAAGGATTGTAAAGTTCGATTCCCGGTGGCGCATCGTGTTCTCGAGCAAGATACTTTGTTTCACCTTGCTCCAGTTCACTCAGCTGTAGAAATGAGTTGCGACATCACTGGTGTCAAGATGTATCGGCCTTTGCCTTTCCCTTGGATAACATTGGTGGCGTGGAGAGGGGAGGCTGGTATGCATGGACGACTGCTGGGCTTCTATAAACAGCCTTGCTCGGACATGTGCTCCCGAGGGTAACTTTTTACGTGAAATCCCATGGCCATTCATGACCGGAAGGTGTGTATACACACACACACACACACACACACACACACACGCATGATAGTTATCGGGGATACTTATGGCTCAGGGGAACATTTTTACATACATACACATATATATATATTATGTATGCGATACGCTTCTTCGTTGAACTTTCAATTGTATCGCTTAGTTCCATGTGAACCTTTCTAGCATACAGTGCCTTGCATGTATTTAAGCATCCCAGCTTATATCCGTCCATTAGTTGTTACCAAACAAATTGTGATCCGATCGAGGTGGAGTGCAGAGGGTTTGCAGGTTAGTCCTTGTGAAACTCTCACAAAATCTTTGACATCACAGGGGCCAGTAGTCAGAAGCTCATCAGGATGGCTATGAAGGCAGCAGAAATTGCCTCAAGATGGATGCGCCGGATAAGGAGTTATGAGCTCTGGAAGCGAGCAATGCTAAAAAGGGTAATGCTAACTCGACACAGCATCAAATCCCGCCTCACGCCGCTCACAGCTGGGTGAACGAGATGAGAGTGGATCTGATGTTGAAAGACTCGAGACACCTAATGACCTTAGGAAACACCACTGATGATCTGTTGACGTGCATCGCAGCATAATGGACAGAGAAATCTCTCGTAATATTTGCTGTTGTTGTTGCTGTTATTCTTAATGCCATTGTTCTTCCGCAAATCAACAGCAATTTAAACAAGTGTAATTATTATTTCTATTTAAGATGTCATTAAATCATTATCCCTTTGATGCTTAGAAACTTCCAATTTGTTCTTTCTTTCTAATCTAAATTTCTAGAGTTTAAAACCGACGCTTTAATTTTTATATCAGTTTTAAAGCCATTGTTTGCATTACATTCTGTTATCTATTAAAATGCTGTTATATGTTCTTTCTGTTGTTGCCGTTCTTCCTGCATCTTACGATACTTTGTAATTTACTTGTTACTCATTGTAGAACTATTTTACAAATACTATTTTACAATCTATTCTTTTTTTTTTTTTGCCCACCATATATTTACACCGCTCTGTCTGTAACGTTTCATATCAAAGCTTCTAAAATAGCCCATTCTAAAATTATCAATTATATTTTTACAATACTATATCACGTGTGTGTGACGCAAACATACAAAAGCTTACTCCCTCATAAACCTTGTTTGTCCATTAAATAGTGTATACTCACTTAAGCCCTTCACACTCCACAGAGCACAAGGCTATCAACGACTTCACTCCGCTGTTCTCGACTCTGGGCTTATCCGTCTGGTTTCACGTATTCTTATGACTGAGATGTTCTGAACTGTTATCAATGCTTCTGTAGCTTGGCTCTTTTTCCTAGCTAGGGCTATTGGCTCTGCGTAAACCCATTCCAATCTTTGGATAGATGTGGTCCATATTAGTCTTGTTCCTATCCTTTCACGTCTCCGGCATGGCATGCCCTACAAAGAGCTTGCCCTCCTCTGTCGTTGCTCTCAGATTCATTGAATCATACAAGTCACCATACCGCTACAAGGACTGGACTTGGGTGGTTGTTTTAAGACCTTAAAACAAAAACATATTTAAGATAAAAAAAAAATTAACCAACAGAATATGTTAATATGGCCGAATCGGTAGAGCACTGGAGAAAATATTATTTGCTATATTGGTTACTTATGTTACGCTCAGAGTTCAAATCTTACTGGTAGAGAATCTGTTTTCATCCTTCTGGGGTTTATAAAATAAACATAGGCATACGTGGATACAGATTCAGTCCCACTGCGCTACGTCTTGGGCAAGTGTCTTCTCTTATAGTCCCGGATCAACCAATACTTTGTGAGTGAATCTGGTAGACGGAAACTGTATGGAAGCCCGTCGTATATATATATATATATATATATATATATATATATATATATATATATATGTACATGTGTGTGTGTGCGCGAAAGTATGTGTCTGTGTTCGTCCCCGACTACAGCTTGACAACCGGTGCTGGTTTGTTTACGCCCCTGTAACATTAGCGGTGTGGCTAAAATTATCAATACAATAAATACCAGAATTAAATATAGATTCTGGGATCAATTTATTCGGCAAAAATTTTTCGATGCGGTGCCCTAGCGTGGCTGCAGTCTGAATGTAAAAAAAAATAAAGTCTGAAAAGATAGTTAACAAGGGATATCCAGCATAATCAATATTCCTGTCATCGAAGAAGTTGTGAACCTGTGACTATGTTAGAAATCCATATTTACACGGATCAGGACGGATGGTTGGTAGATTTGACATAGCATAAGTGGATAAAATATCTGTATTTACAGAACTTTTGTTGCGATATTTTGTTCACGTTCGTAGTTCAAATTTCATTAGCGTCGATATAATCGACTATCCCCTACCTCTGAAATTCCTGCCTTTGCGAATAAAGTAGTATTTAAACATAGACGTGGTAAAATCTTCAAGAATTCATCGAGGTTGATGGAGTCCATGTTGAATTTTTAAAAAATAGCCTGCCCCTGTACACACACACGGCACACACAAGGAGCACTCCGTCGGTTACGACGACGAGTGTTCCAGTTCATATGATCAACTGAACAGCTTGCTCGTGAAATTAACGTGCAAGTGACTGAGCACTCCACAGAAACGTTTACCCCTAACGTAGTTCTCGGGGATATTCAGCGTGACACAGAATGTGACAAGGCCGGCCCTTTGAAATACAGGTACAACTCATTTTTGCCAGCTGAGTGGACTGGAGCAACGTGAAATAAAGTGTCTTGATCAAGGACACAACGCGTCGCCGGGAATTGAACTCACGACCTACAATCGCGAGCCGAATACCATAACCACTAAACCACGCGCCTTCACACACATACACGCACGCACATAAACACACACACGCACACACACACGCGCACACACTCATAAACAAACACAAAGACAAACATACGAACACAGGTACATACAATTATGGGGATAAATAAAATCTAGGTGATCACCTCAAAAGCACTTCATGCAAGAACCTGGCTTGCAAAGGATTCAAATATTAGTATAAAAATTACATCTTTTAATCAACCACAGTATGATTGGGTTTGTTTCAGCTATGTATTGCAGGAACTCTCCGAAAACCCAAGGCGTGTTTACCAAACAGAAATGTTATAAATCTCGCTGAGTTGATAACATATACACCATGCCTTATGGACTGTTTGTTAGCCACGACTGTATAGTAGCTAATAATTTTTGTGTTTGGGTATTTCCTTTCATAAGTCGATTTTGAGTCGAAATAAACATGCCTGAAGTAGTCAACTGGCTCCAGATTTATTATATAATATAGTATAACTCTTCTATATAATATGAAATAAATGGCTGTTCCACAAAATGTACGTAGCATTAGTTATTTGACTTCCCTATCTCTTCATTATAATTATAGATATGTGTATGACACACACATGCACATACACTGTATGATGGTTGTGTACCCATTAGACGAACATGACTTGCTGACAAGTAGGTGTAAAACTACGTACGTGCAAAGGTTTTAAGTCGAGTGCGGTTTGTACAACACCACGATGAGTCTCACTAGCAATAACAAGAAATCCCGAGATTAGTAACGTACAAGATATCCGGCTCAGTAGAGTATCGAGTTTTATATATGAGTCAGCCTTCACCTAGAGGGATGCCTTAACTCCAGTGGCTTATAGCGCATTCGAAAATTTAGATGTCTCGTCGCTTATACATACATAGAGACAGACAGACAGACAGAACAGACAGATAGACAGACAGAAAGACATACATACGGATAGAAAAAAAGACTGACAGACATATACATATGAGTGTATGTGTGTGTATATTATTCTTGGATTCTTTTTATTGTTTCAACGATTTGACTGTGGCCATGCGTATGTGCCACGTAGAATGACTTAACCAGATTTTCTCAAACGTTTCTTTTAAAATTGGTTTATCAATAATTACAAGAATTCTGAAATTTATTAGTAATAATTTAAAGGAATAATTTCAAAGGATATCTAAAGCTTCAATAAGTTTCAGTTTATTGTTCAGTCTGTATTTATTGTTGTTCACTCTCAATTCATCAATGGCTCGTTTTTGTCTCAGGAAATGGTTAATATATAATCTATTTTCCTAACAGAGCTATAAACAGATGTTGGTACATTTGAAAGAACAATTCAACAACAGTTGGATTTACTATACAAATAGTTACAACCAAATTATATAGACTAAAGCAACTAAGAATGTCAAAGGATTTCTTTTAACAGCTGGCTGTAGTTTTGAAATTCATATTCTATCTATCTATCTATTTATCTATCTATCTATCTATCTATCTATCTATATATATATATATATATATATATATATATATATATATATATATATATATATATATATATCTGTCTGTCCGTCTGTCTGTCTGTCTGTCTGTCTATCTACATTCACACACACACACACACATATACAGCGTGCGGTGAATAAATTGTCGTTTAAATTACGCAAAAATGAAAGTAACACCGACATCTCATTTTAACAGATATATTTACCAAAATTACGTAAAAATATCTTGAAATACTAAAGAGAAAATTTATTCAATAGAATCGCCATTGGCTTCAACCACGGCCTCCAGACGACTTAGGAATATTCTGCAACTCTTTTGCACGGTCTCCTTGTGTAAGTTGGTGAATGCTGCCATAGTCCTTGCTTTCCGTTCATTTTTGGCGTGACAGGGAGTTTTGTTGGTCTCTCGCTCAACTGTGCCCCACACATAATAATCAAGAGGGTTGCAGTCTGGGGAATTAGGCGGCCAGATCTTAGGGGTGATGTGGTCTCAGAAATTGCCTGACAGCCATGACTGGGTTTTCCTATTTTTGTGGCATGGTGCAGAGTCCTGTTGCAACCACCCTCTTTATCCAGGGCAGCACTAACTACCTCCGTGTTGAGTCTGAGGCCGTGTGGGAAGACGAATGGAGCCATAACGTCGCCATCACTAGTGAACACACCAAACACCATGATGCTGACTGGATGTTTGATTTTTATCACTCTCGGTAAATGTCCTCAGATTGACACCCAGACACTCTGAAATGTTCGTATTCGAGCTTTCGGTGCGAATGCTAAGCAGTACAGCATATCGTTTCCAAATTTCTGGCAGATTGAATTGCGTCATGGTGCTGTTTTTCTCACAGACGGTGCCCAACTGACTCTACTACACTGTGTAGTCGACAAAAGCAAACAATGCGCACCTATCGCACCCTATATATATATATATATATATATATAATGAAAAATGCATTAAATACTACAAAATGTACACGGAGGAAAGACACAGAAGACCCCTAATTTTTCATCAGTTATCGACCAATATACTGATACTCAGTTACGTGCTTTTAACGACAAGATTGAGAACTTCGTATATCGGCAACACCCGCAAAACTTTCAGAAAATTAGGACACGAGCAAACAAGACAATAGAGGGTGGACGTACGAAAGTAAACAAATGTGATTTGAAACGACAGACGAAGACGGAACAAATACGGCCTTTCGGCTAAACACGAGAATGATGGGTAACGCCTAGAAGAAATCCTCCATGAATATAGGAAGAAAGATAGCAAGAGAGGCGAAAATGTTGACCGGCAGGCTAAGCGTCCGGTGGTAGAAAGACAGAGGGATGAGCCAAATTAATCACGGGTCACGTGTAGACATTAGATAGAAGTGAAGGAGGATGAAAGAGAGTTAGAGAGAAAGAGCGGCAGAGAGAACAGGGAAGGAAGGAAAGGTGGAAATCTACAATTAAGAGTGAGAAAACGAGAGAGAGGATGAGAGGTTGAGAGGAAGTTGGGATGCTAGAAAAGGAATATGAGGATGAGAAAGAAATAAATAAAGAAAGAAAGAAAGAAAGAAAGAAATTTGGGGAACTGCACTTTTGTGATCCTTTCTAACAATTCGCGTAAGAGTCCGACAGTCCCTATCTGAAAGTTTTGGTTTTCTTCCGGAGTTTTGTTTCGACTAGGAGATTTTTTCCCCCTTTTTCTCAAGAGCTGTCATTACTTTCGAGACAGTACTTCTTGATACACCAAACATTTCGGCTGTTTTCGTTACGCTAGCGCTTGCTATACGAACACCAACAATAGTGACCTATTTGAAAGTCCGAAAGATCTGTCATTTTAATGAATTTTAATTACCTTTTTTCTTATGATATCTGAAAAGAAACAGGAATTTTAAGCACAACATATTAGGCAACACTAATAATAAATCAAAAAGCATAAAAATAAACAAGCTTTTGGCAGCTTTATAGATATTTCAAAATTATGATGCTATGATGCTAGATGTTAACATTATTTTGCCCAAGTCCTGTATATATGTATACATACATACATACATGTATATATATATGTATGTATGTATGTATGTATGTATGTGTGTGTATTTACTTATATACACATGTATATGTGTAGATATAGATACGTATATGTACATACACACATACATATTTATGCATAAAAATATATTTCGTCTCTAGTTATGAGACCTTTATTGTAACATACTGTGATATATGCTTAATGTTTATATGTATGTGTGTGTATGTATGCATGTAGGTACGTATATCGATATAAGCATTTCTTATATTTTCATGTATTATATACATGCATATTTATATTAAATTATTTTAGTGTATAATATAACCTATAATATCATATCATATACAAACTATATAATATTCATACATGTATGTACGTATGAATGTACGTACGTATGTATGTATGTATGTATGTATGTATGTATGTATGTGTGGGTATATATGTATGTATGTATGTATGTGTGTGTATGTATGTATGTATGCGTGTGTATGTATGTATGCATAATTTATTTTAGATTGTGCTTCCTTATTAATAAAAAAAATTTGTTATTCATATGCTGCGGGGTGAATGTTGGTAGAAATTTTATTTATGAATAACGATTTCTGTCAAAGAGAACCCGATATCAATAACACTGAATATTGTATATTTGAAAAATTTATTGCGGTTGAATCTGTATTTGTCCATCTTTCCTTCCCCTATTTCTCTTTTCATGTAACTAATGCCTACTCTCCACTGTCCCCACTGTTTTAATTATTTGACCGCTTTCAGTTTCTCAGCGAAAACTTTGCCAGTTCAAGTTTTTCACTTTCTTGCAGTCTATCTTCCACTATTTCTCATTCTCCATTTTCGTTTCTTTTTTCATTCTCACTATTTTACTGTTCTCTCTCTCTCTCTCTCTCTCTCTCTCTCTCTCTCTCTCTCTCTCTCTCTCTCTCTCTCTCTCTCTGTAATCTATTTCCCCCACCCTCTCTCTCTGGTATATATTTTCTTTTTCCTTATTTCCTACGCTTTTGCCCCACTTGCTTCCTTTTTCTTCCCTCTCCCAGTAGAAATCACTGCAAGTTAACCGTTTTACAGTTCTAGTGTAGAGCTGCTACTGATTATACCAGAATCAACTCAGTACAGACAACGAAGAAGATGCAATTATAACCAGAATTTCACTCATACAACACAACCCTTTCTATTTAGAGGACTACATTATCCAGTGCACTTCATGTCAATCAATTAATCCCACGAGTTAACATTGGCAGCTGCTGGACAACATCTCAGGAATACAACTAAGCTAATGACCAATTTTATGTAGGATACTAAAAAATAGTTGATAACACTATAAGCGTTGCATAGCTATGTGATAATATGGTAATGTTGCTAAGGTTCTGAGAGACAAAGATCAAAATTCATATAAGCTAAGGTTGATCGTAACTCTTATAGGATTTTTTTTTAGTCACAGAATCTATTGTAGTTCTATAAATTTAATGTGGGTGTTTCTTCCGCTTACCACACGTTACTCTTTACTCTTTACTCTTTTACTTGTTTCAGTCATTTGACTGCGGCCATGCTGGAGCACCGCCTTTAGTCGAACAAATCGACCCCAGGACTTATTCTTTGTAAGCCTAGTACTTATTCTATCGGTATCTGTTGCTGAACCGCTAAGTTACGGGGACGTAAACACACCAGCATCGGTTGCCAAGCGATGTTAGGGAGGGGGGAGACAAACACAGACACACAAACACACATATACATATACATATATACGACGGGCTTCTTTCAGTTTCCGTCTACCAAATCCACTCACAAGGCTTTGGTTGGCTCGAGGCTATAGTTGAAGACACTTGCTCAAGGTGCCACGCAGTGGGACTGAACCCGGAACCATGTGGTTGGTAAGCAAGCTACTTACCACACAGCCACAATAATTTCATTTTTCAGCGTGGTTTAACACTCGACAGTGCGCTTTTTATAAATTATCTTAAGAATGAAAGTACTTCAAGTATTTCTAGAATAAAAGAAAATATATTCAATGATAGATTTGAATAAAATAAAACTGCTTTCATAACTATTTAACCATGTGAACTTATTGTATATGCTCCATTTAGATAGTCATTCATTTAATTAAATTACAAAATAAATTACAAATATTGTGGAGGCGCGTGGCTTAGTGGTTAGGGTGTCAGCATCATGATCGTAAGATTGTAGTTTCGATTCCCGGACCGGGCGACGCGTTGTGTTCTTGAGCAAAACACTTCATTTCACGTTGCTCCAGTCCACTCAGCTGGCAAAAATGAGTAACGCTGCTATGGACTGGCGTCCCGTCCAGCTGCGGAACATATACGCCATTGAAACCAGGAAACCGGGCCCATGAGCCTCGCTAGGCTTTAAAAGGGCGCATTTATTTATTATTACAAATATTAGTTTCAAATTTTGGTACAAGGCTAGCAATGACAGTGTAAGGGTTAAGTCAGTTACTCAACTGATATTTATTATATCGACCCCGAAAGGATGAAAGACAAAGTCATCAACCTCAGTGCTTCATTGCTACTTACTTTACCAACACCAAAAGGATGAAAGGCAAAGTCGATCGCAACGGAATTTGAACATAAAGAGTGTAAAGAATCTAAAGAGACAGAAGAAATGGGGCCAAGTATTTTTTTCCTGCTCTCTTACGATTATACTTTTATTAAGAACAATTCTGCACTCTTTCTACCTACGTTTCAACTGAGGCAACGCCGGGTATCCTGATAGTACATCATATACACATCTAATTATATATTCATAAAATTGGCACACCTTCCTGTCTGAAATTTGTGATTGTTATAAATTGAAGAATTACATATTATGAAGTATTTTGTTCTGTACACATATTTACTGATCTGCAGCACCCTAGTATTATTTTAAAAGATGAAGCAAAATATATTCCATGAATTTTTTTCACAGAATATTATATGTCGGTTGCCATACAGACATTATTTGGTCTCTGCTTAATTGTATTGCACTATTCTCTTTGTAACATAACACATATGCTTAAAGTACATGTAATATCTAGATTTTAATGTATTTCATATACGTGTGTGGGCAAGCATGTGCATATGTCTGTAAATACATATTATATGGAGGCGCAATGGCCCAGTGGTTAGAGCAGCGGACTCACGGTCATAGGATCGCGATTTCGATTCCCAGACCGGGCGTTGTGAGTGTTTATTGAGCGAAAACACCTAAAGCTCCACGAGGCTCCGGCAGGGGATGGTGGCGAACCCTGCTGTACTCTTTCACTATAACTTTCTCTCACTCTTACTTCCTGTTTTCTGTTGTGCCTGTAATTCAAAGGACAACATTTTTTTCACAAACAAGGTATTCACTTAGCATTTTAATGGAACGAGAAAGTGTCTAACATTTCGGGTCTAAGTTTTTTATCTGGAGAAAGAGATGGACAGAAAAATTTGTCAGTGAAAAGAGAGCGGGCAAAGGTATAGAAACTAAGTTGGATGGGGGACTGTTTTATGAAGAAGGAAGGAAGGAAGCGGTGTGTAGATGCAAGTATAAGAGAATATACACATCTTCAAGCGGACATGGTGGAAGTAATGAGTGTGTGCAATGTGGTGTATGGATAAGTATAGAATTATGCAATCCTTGAAGTATAGGAGCGTCAATTTAACGGGTGCATCGGTGTGTGTGTGTGTGTAAGTATGTGAGGAAGTGTGTGTGTGTGTGTGTAGCCGTTAGGCGAGCAGTGTCAAACTGTTTATATAAGGTAGGAAAGAGGAGGTGAGGGAATAAAGATATTGGTGAAGTAAATGAGATGGCAAAAGTAATGTAAAAGATGTCATTGGTGGACGCGCAAGTTGTAATAAAAGTAAACGGGGGGGGGGCGGAAATGTTTTTCAACCATACAGGAAGGATTAAATCAAAATATGATAAAAGAGGAAACCTTCTGGGAAGAGAGGAAAAGTGAAATAATTGGTGAATATTACACTACAAAGTAAATGGTCATTTATATGTGTATGTATGTATGTATGTATACATGTACACTGTGTGTGTGTGTGTGTGTGTGTGTGTGTGTGTGTGTGTGTGTGTGTGTGTGTGTGTGTGTGTGTGTGTGTGCATTTGGCAAAACTGGCTGTAATGGATCCATGATAGTGTATACTTTGATTAATATATATGTAGTGAGTATGTATGTGTATATAGGCGCAGAAGTGGCTGTGTGATAAGTAGCTTGCTTACCAGCCACATGGTTCTAGGTTCAGTCCCACTGCGTGGCACCTTGGGCTAGTGTCTTCTACTATAGCCTCGGGCCGACACAAAGCCTTGTGAGTGGAAACTGAAAGAAGCCCGTCGTATATATATATATATATATATATATATATATATATATATATATATATATATATATATGTGTGTGTGTGTGTGTGTGTGTGTGTGTGTGTGTGTGTGTGTGTGTGTGTATGTGTGTGTGTGTGTTTGTGTGTCTGTGTTTGTCCTCCCCTAACTTCACTTGATAACCGATGCTGGTGTGTTTACGTCCCCGTAACTTAGCGGTTCGGAGAAAAGACCGATAGAATAAGTACCAGGCTTACAAAGAATAAGTCCTGGGGTCGATTTGCTCGATTAAAGGCGGTGCTCCAGCATGGCCGCAGTCAGATGACTGAAACAAGTAAAAGAGTAAAAGAGTAATATTTATCAGAGGCGACGCCAGGTCATCTGTGTCACTCGAGCTCATCACAGATTTCGCATAAGACACATACCTGCTCGAAGAATTTCACGTTTTTCCGCAATATTTCTAGCCCCAGATAGCTTTTTCTTTTTTATATCTAGCACTATGTATTTCTCCATTTCTAAGTTTAGGGTAAATATAAAGCAACTCTGAGAAACACAACTGATCTTTACACACAGATGCACAGAAAAACCACAATCAAATAACGACAGCGAAGTGCACAAGAAACTGTCGCCTGTACTCTTGCAAGAGATACCAGGCCCGTTCGTCTTCGCCCAAGTTGCTGGATAATTTTTCGTTCCTTTTAGAATATTGTAGAAGGGAAACTTTTCATAGATTGGAATTTAAATTCTAATCTCTATAGAAATTTATTGCTTCAAGAAACATTGAATTTGAATTATTCTAAATTTTTACGATTAACTTCTGAGCTAGAGTCAGGTGCGTGTGAACATTGTGGAGAGAGCGTCTGCTACAAATGATATTTTTTGACACAGGGCACCTCTAAGACGACCGGCAGACGCTGGACTAAAATAAATGAATTGCAACCAGTCACAATAAAAGGAGCCCGAGTTATTGGCTGCAATTACATACTTGAAGTCAGTGTTGGCAAAAATTAAATCAGCTTGCAAATACACATTCACTTTACTAAATTTATGTTCGGGCTAAGCCTGAACAGCCCGAGTGCCGGAGTCGCCACTGGTATATATGTACAGCCTTGGCCAAAAGTATTAGGCTACCCCAGTATTTTGGGGTTCTGCTTTTGGACAAGGCTGTATATATCGTTGCATACATGTATGTATGTATGTATGTATGTATGTATGTGTGTGTGTATTTATTGATATGTATATATATATATATATATATATATATATATATTCATGACGTCATACCAATAATCCCTTAAGTCCTTGAACATCAGCACTTTTAACTGGAGACAACTAGCTCTGAGTAGAAGCGTAATAGTGGCCTATGACTGGGAAGAAAAGTCTCTAGTTTAACAATAAAACACCGGATTTCCTATCGAATTGTGAAATGTATTGTTTGAAAAGCAAAGGCTTTAAATTCTCTGGGTTCAAAGACAATCTCGTCAGCAGTATTAGTGGTTACATTACACTTTCAAAAGTCAAACTTGTCATTTATGAAAGGTCAGTTATCGGGAGACCAATTCAGGAAGCTTATTGGTATGTTTGTTTTTTTTTTTTTATCAGAGTCTAAAGGAAGAGACCGTGCCTACTCGGAATGAGACAATTGGGCACAGCTGCTTTGGCGCTAGTGATTTGCCACAGCTAACTGGACGTTTCACCTGTTTTGGTAACAGTAGGTTTTGGCACCGGAAACAAATGCACACACACACACACACACACACAAACACACAGATAAACAAACAAACACATACACACACATACAGATAGAAAGACTGAGAGTGGGCAAAGAGAAGGAGAGCGTGTGGATTGAGGGGAGAGAGAAGGAGAGGAGTCGAGAAAGACCTAGGGAGAGAGAAAGCCCTAGGAAGAGAGAAAGGCTTAGGGAGAGAGAGAAAGGGAAAGAGAGATATTACAATCTACTGATTGAACACGACCGATAAACACTTTCTGACTACTCAAACACATAAAGGGAAATATATTCACACGCACAAACAGAGAGGGTGATGGAGGGAGGGAGAAGGCATGAGAAATATATAAATGTCTGATGTCAAAAAAGTCAGCGTCGAATGAGCAACATTAAATAAGCATCACCAGAACTGCTGTGCCAAGAAATCTCAAAGCCTTGAAGGAAACGATTCCAGCAAGAATGTTCCCAGTGTCTTTGTTATAAGGCAATATTAAAATGTTAGTTTACAGCTCACTGTATTGAGTGAAACTTTTAGGATGATTTTCGATAAACAGCAGCAAGTTAAGTAAGTCTGAGGTAAACGAAAGACTGAAAAAAAAAAACCAGAAAAAATATGCTAAGATGAAGAAAGGAGAAAAATATCTGCAACTGAATACGAAAGTGACAAAAGAATTTTCTGTTTATATTTTTAATGAATTAGGAAAAGACATGTTCAATGAGTTGAGAAAATAATGGGGAAAATAGAGAAAAACTGAAACGTGGAAAAATAAACATAATAACGATATAAATATAAATAGAATAATAAAACAAATTAACGACGAGAAAACTCGCATAGAAAATATTAAAAAACAGTTAGTTAGAAATAGTCAACGCTAGCAGATTTCGAAAATCGCAAAACATGCGAAACCACATTTTTTTTTCCAGCAGCATTAACTTAAAATACAATAAAAGTAAAGAAAAGAAACTATTATCAAATACAAACATTATAGAAACTCTTTTATTTTTTTTATTAAAAACATAAAAGGAAAATAAAGATTTTCAACATTCAGGGAAGCGACCTAGATTTTTTGAAATTTCTAAAGAACATAATAAAGTCAACGCATTAGTATCCGTCATTTTCGTTTTATTATCGTTTGTTTGTTTGTTTATTTCTTGTCTCTGCTGTTTTTTATTTTTTTGTTTATTTATTTATTGTACAGGACGCATTATAGAAAATAATTTAACAGTTATCGTGTTCAGGAATATCTTTTATCGAATTAAGAAAAAAAGTATATTATAAATTCATGAATACAAAAAAAAAATTAAATAAAAAATGAAGATGCGCTAATGGGAACATTTTGTTATTTTTTTATGTAGTTATTTAGCTATTGACTTATTTATTTATTTATTTTTGGATTGTGCTATATTTTACTCATTAAAAAGATATAATTCCTTTAATATTTCTTTTTGTGTATCCAATTGGATTTAACGGCCTTAATACTGAAATCGAAACATATATTTATCGATTTTCCTTCTTTTGTTCTTTAAGACATTTTGTTTTGCATAAATGTTTATATATTTTCTTGCCATGCTTTTTAATTTTATTCTTTAATACAGAAAAAGAGGGAGAGAGAGAGAGAGAGAGAGAGAGAGAGAGAGAGAGAGAGAGAGAGAGAGAGAGACAATCTGGTCGCTTTCTTTTCCTTTATGGTCTAGAGGGGATTTATTAATAATATAAAAGCCTTTTTTAACGCAGACACCGGTCTGGAAATCCTTTATTAATTTGTTTATTTATCCAACTAGCTATTTATTATTTTTTAAATTCTTGTCGAGGATACAGTAATCTTTTTCGATCCACTACGTGAATAATCCTTTCTGTTATAGGCACAAGAGCTGAAGTTTTGGCAAGGGCTCTTTTCGGTTACATCGGCCACACTGCTTCAGTGGAATTTATTTCATCGACTCCGAAAGTCGACCTCGACAGAATTTGATCTTAGAACGCCTCATCCCGAAGAAATGTCTAAGTATATTGTACAATGTGATAACGATACTGCAAGCTCGCCGCTTTCCACTATGGGAATAATATTATTTCTTTTGCCCCAAGAGAGATGAAAGGAATAGTCGCCCTTGATAGGACCTGAACTCTAGACGCAAAAAAGCAAATCATAATAAATACCACGTGGTATTTTGTCAGTTGCTTCGCTGATTTTATTCCGAGCAAACTGCTACATTTTATTGGATTCAGAGATTAGTCGAAGATTAAGGATTTTCTTTATCTGTTGGGTCGGATAGCGAAATCTGGAAGTCAATCTATGGCCAAAACCTTTCCTTATGAAAATAAACTCCGCAGTTTATATTATTTATTGAGTGCGTTTTTAACTGAAGTTTGGTTGCCTTTCTGTACATTTATGCGCGCGCGCACACACGCACAGACACACACACACACACACACACACATATATATATATTCTTTTACTCTTTTACTTGTTTCAGTCATTTGACTGCGGCCATGCTGAAGCACCGCCATTTAGTCGAGCAAATCGACCTCAGGACTTATTCTTTGTAAACCTAGTACTTATTCTAATCGGTCTCTGTTGCTGAACCGCTAAATTACGGGGACGTAAACACACCAGCATTGGTTGTCAAGCGATGTTAGGGGGGACAAACACAGACACACAAATATATACGCACACACATACATATATACGACGGGCTTCTTTCAGTTTCCATCTACCAAATCCACTCACAAGGCTTTGGTCGACCCGAGGCTATAGTGGAAGACACTTGCCCAAGGTGCCACGCAGTGGGACTGAATCCGGAACTATGTGGTTCGTAGGCAAGCTACCTACCACACAGTCACTCCTACGCAATAAGTCCCCCCGTGTCCCTCCCCCGTTATATAAGCGCAGGAGTGGCTGTGTGGTAAAAAGCTTGCTTCTCAACCACATTGTTCCTGGTTCAATCCGACTGCATGGCACCTTGGGAAAGTGTCTTCTACTATAGCCTCGGGTCGGCCAAAACCTTGTGAGTGGATTTGGTAGACGGAAACTGAAAGAAGCCCGTCATATATACTAGCAGTACTACCTGCTGTTGATCGAGTAATTACTTCTACTTTTTCTCGGGAGCCACATTCAATGTGTTATTATATAAATATATAGATTTACTCCTCCCGTATGTGTGTATTTTATAAGAAAAAATATGTAATAATTGAAGTAGGAAAAAGATCAATTTCATACACGAACTTTTGTTTGTTTATTATATGATAATAATGAGCTGTGTTATTTTATATATCAATACAATAATGGCGATTATATAATACACAAGGTTTTGGTCGACACGGTGCTGTAATGAAAGAGAATTATCCAACGTGTCGCACAGTGGGACTGAACGCAAGGCGACATGGTTGGAAAGCAAGCTTCTCAACAACACAGCCACGCCTATAAATGAGAAATACATTTTGGATAATATACTCCTTGATATAATATGCTTCACAAAAAGATGGGATGTTTTCGGCAAGAAGACATTTAATTTTAATATTTACTAGAGCAACACAAGGACTAACAACGCTACACCATACAGGGTGTTCCAGAATTAACTATCTGTTTGAATGAAATTGGGCAAATTTTTAAAAAATACTGACGGAATTTTATGTTTATTACCAAAACAAATAGATTTATAAATCTTACGACAAACTTTTATTGAAAATTTTCAACATGTCTGTATATCTGCATACTTCAAATCTCTCCTTAGCGTTGTGAAACACATTTTGAAGCATTTCAGGAGTTAGATCCTGCACTGCTAACTGAATGTGTTCTTTAAGCTCAGCTAAACGATTGCTCCACCATAGGATGGAGGTAAAGAAAATGATTGCTGCCAAATTAAAAAAAAAAAACTGTCATGGACAAATAAGAGGGGTCCAACTGGAATGAAAATAAAATTATTTACAAAATTCAAAATTTATACACTTTTAACACATATTAAATATAACATAAATAAAAGTGAGTTTTTTTTTTAAATGCATCCGATTTCACTCAAATCCTCATTAATTCTGGGACACCCTGTAATTACTCGTCCGACTAAACGGGGGAGGGACACGGGGGGGGGGCCTAATTGCAAGTGGTGAGCGTGGCTTCTGGAAGTGATCACCCGGTCAAACTTGAATGGCTGTGAGCCACAACAGTTAGCAGTTTGTGTTTTTGTATGAACATTTTGCATTATATAATTCAGACACCGATGACATAGAAAGCAGACATGCAGCCGGGCCATGCTGCGTTGCGCAGGATTGGAAACGTGAAACAGCAACAGGGCACTTCTGGAGAATGGATAAATGGGTTTGCTGTGCCTTTATCCAGCTACACACACACGTACATAGCCTGGTGGTGCGTGGGATGGTAACATGAAGCATTAACAGGGCGCTGACAAAACTTTTAATATTCTTCTCATTCCCTCTGCTAAATTGCCAAGAGTTTCCATGAAATATTATACGCTACTTATAATGCATGAGTAGTGTCAATATTTTATCGTCGGAAAATGGCCTAAAACAAAGAATAAACCCAGTGCAGAATACTTAAATCGGATTAATCTGCATTTCGGGGTGGGGGACATAGTCGGTGTCAGAAATTTGTTTTAGTCAACAGCAATTCGAGGAGCTTGATTAATGTTTGTTGCAAATTTGGAGGAAAGCGACTGGATACTATTCAAGTTACAGGCCTTAACGCTAAGAAAATGCTTTAAAATGCAGGTTATCTGCTCCTGAGCCTACATTAGGCAAAAAGTTGAATATCATTTTGACCAATGATACTCCAGGGACCCTATGTAATGCATGTATAAAATTTCATTAAAATCGGTTTGGTGGATCTCGAGTTTTAACGACATGACAAACACACAAACAGACACACATATATAGACATATATGTATGTATTTGTGTGTCTGTGTTTGTCTCCCATCATCGCTTTACAACCGGTGTTGGTGTGTTTACGTCCCGTAAGTTAGTGGTTCGGCAAAAGACCTTAATAGAATAACTGTTACGCTTACAAAGAATAAGTCTTGGGGTCAATTTATTCGACTAAAGGCAGTGCTCCACCACGGCCGCTGTCAAATGACTAAAACAAAATAAAAGAGTAAAAGAATATATGTGTCTGTAGGTATATATATATAATTTCCAGGATTCAAGAGAATCAGGTACTCAAATAATAAAGCACCAACTCTCTGGCCGAATTTGGGTCGCTCGAGTCAAATTCTTCTGTTCATCAATAAAAGAAAACACGTCTGAAACAGCTGTAGTGAACCACAATCCATCTGTTGTTATTTGTTTATATGTATGTATATATGTATGTATGTATGCTAGGAATATCATTGCAAGAGCATATCCGAAATGAAATAATTCGAGAAGAGAACGGAGTGGGTGACGTGATTGCAGAATACTCAAAGCCCAGTTCCTTTGAGCCGGTCATGTCACATGGTTAACTGACAACAGGTGGATCCGTACAGTTGCCGAGTGATAGACAAGAGATAGCAAGAGGCCTCTTGGAAGGCCTCTACGACGATGGGAATACAATTTAATTAAACTATTTGGACCAAGATGGAAAGAAATAGACCAATAAAAAAAAAATTGGAACCGCATCGTGACCAGCGATGAATAATATCACTCGATAATCTGGTTGAATTAGGTTATCAGATTTTCATAACATCATAATTACATATAATCTTTACGTGTGTTTCATTGGAGATTACTTGTATGTTTTGCAGTAATCATTACGTAGACATTTGCATAATCATATTGAAACGCCGGATCCTCAGTATATATATATGTGTGTATTTACATATAATAGGTAAACGTACACAAGCACACACACGCACAAACGAAAGAAGAAACACTCAACACATGTTTTGAGAGTTACATGCATTGATTAAAACAGTCTGATTCGGGTTCCGTTGTACTTAAAGTTTCAAGGCCCCAAACGGAAATGCCTCCTGTTAGGGGCTTTGAAACTTTATGCAGCACGGAACCCGAATTAAACTGTTTTGAACAGTATATATATATATATATATATATATATATATATATATATACAGTTCAAAATATATACATATAGGCGTAGGAGTGGCTGTGTGGTAAGTAGTTCCGGGTTCAATCCCACTGCATGGTACCTTGGGCAAGTGTCTTCTATTATAGCCTCGGGCCGACCGAGGCCTTGTGAGTGGATTTGGTAGACAGAAACTGAAAGAAGGCCGTCGTATATATGTATATATGTATGTGTGTGTATATGTTTGTGTGTCTGTGTTTGTCCTCTCAACATCACTTGACAACCGATGCTGATATGTTTACGTCCCCGTAACTTGGCGGTTCGGCAAAAGAGACCGATAGAATAAGTACTAGGCCTACAAAGAATAAATCCTGTGGTCAATTTACTCGACTGAAGGTGGTGCTCCAGCATGGCTACAGTCAAATGATTGAAACAAGTAAAAGAGTAAAAGAGTAAAAGAGATATATATACGTACATGCATGCGTAACTACATATACATAAATATATGTATATACGTGTTTTCAGTTTGTATGTTTGTGTGTATGCATGCATGTACGTATATATCTCTGTAAACTAGTGTGAACACATTATCTGAAGCATGCTGCATCCAGCTGTGAGATTACACTTTATAAATAGTGGTTAATAAAAGATGTACTTTTTAAATGTTTGTGTATCTTTAACGTTTTTTATTAGTAACACAGCTATGTTCCAGTTTAATTGCATAAGAAAGTGTTTTTTTTTTCTATAAGACTTGAGCAGTTTGTTTGGAACAATATATTTCTAAATTCATTTTTTGTCGACATTCTTAAACTTATCATTAGGATAAAGAGTGGTGTTGATTTCTATAATGCTTCTTTCATAGCAAGCGATATTAATTTCTTTTTACGTAGACTTTTCCCACCAGATTTAGAACGTTAAATTTCCACATTACCAGCCATATTTTTTTACTATCAAAATTGCGTATCTGTAGTCACGTGCTTATGCTGTTTGTGACGCGTGTATTTTCCATACACATTGTTTTAGCTCTTTGTTTTAGCATCGTGTTGTACTTCACGATGAGTCTACGAGAGAGAGTATATGTATTATGCCCTTATGGCCAATATAATATCATAAATGACATTGTTTATTTGTTGCTTGTTCTCGGGTTTACATGCGTGTTGTATATTGTTAATAATGAGACTTTAGATTTTTATGTTTTCGTAATGTACTAAATGTCAGTTTATAACTCAGTGTTATACGCTTAGTGTTTCATTTTATGAGATTTCTGATGCGTTCGTCTGTTCTATGCATTTAGTTCACATCATACAGTTAAGTAATTTGTCTATTTTAGTAGTAGTAACACATGGTATGATTGGTGCACAGCATTTTTGTCTATATTCATCAGCAACTTGATGACTGGTTTATAAGAATATTCGTTGTTAATTAGTGTTTAGTTCTATTCTGTATGTTCCTTTATCTAATGGTTCATATGTGAAAGAGAATCTAATTGCTCTCCTAAATAGCGATTTTACTTATAAGTGCATTCGCTATCTCCAAGTAGATATATGCATTTATTTGTGTTTTTGATGTATATTGACGTAATAGAAATTGGTTTGAAATTTTAGAACAAATCCAGCAGTTTCGGGATTTGGAGTAAGTCTATTACATGGACGCCAGATCACAACTGGTACGTATTTTATCGATCCCGACAAGATGAAATGCAATGTCGACCTCGACGGAATTTGTTCTCTTAGCATAAAGATGGACAAATTGCCACAATGCATTTTACCCGGCGGGGCTAACGATTCTGCCAGCTCGCCGCCTATTGCCGTAATACATATTGACTTATAGGGCGGCGAGCTGGCAGAATGGTTAGCACGCTGGGCAAAATGCTGAGCGGTATTTCGTCTGCCGTTACGTTCAGAGTTCAAATTCCGCCGAGGTCGATTTGGCTTTCATCCTTTCTCAGTCGATTAAATAAGTACCAGTTACGCACTGGGGTCGATGTAAGCGACTTAATTCCTTTGTCTGTCCTTGCTTGTCCCCTCTATTTTTAGCCCATTGTGGGCAACAACGAAATAAATATATATTGATTTATGATATGTAAATCTTACGGTTTAATTACGGGCCTCGTAGCTTCAGCGCTAATCTTCAAAAATCCTAATTGCAAAGTCTGCATGAAAAAAAAAAAACTGCTTACTATGAAAGACGTAGTGCAGATGCCAACGCTCATTCATATTCTGATTGGGTGTTTTGAGATAATTTAAAAGCATTGATTAAAATGCAGCAAATAAGTTGCGACGGTTTTATACGGATATATGAAAAAAAAAATTATAAAATTATTTAACTTGAATGCACTCAAGTTTATAATTTAAAAAAATGTCTAAAAGAAAAGCTGCTAGGCATGTGCACACACACACACACACACACACACACACACACATACACACACACATTTTAAAACCGGTAGTCAGGATGGCCACGTGGCCTAATGGATAAGGCGTCTGACTTCGAATCAGAAGATGGCGAGATCGTGTCTTGTTGTGGTCGGCCAATTTCTTTTATTGCAGAATATCTGATTAATTTGGTAATTAGATTACTGTTATATGTTGCACGTCTATAATTACTTTCTATTTTTGTTCTGCGAACCATAAGAAGATTTTCTGAGCTTGGAACCAGCTATTCCGAAGACAAATTTGTTGTCATTGTTTTTACCGATTAGCCGTATACTAATTTTGATTGTGAAGAATTGTGATCAAAATCTTTCGCTATGTCCAACATGACTTTTGTTCCGACGGTTTATCTTTGATTATATTACTCAACCTATTTAAATTATTTTATTTTAAAAGATAAACTAAGATGATACGTCGATTTGGTTGCTTAGAGATATCTACAGCAAGGATGAACGACACCACTGAAGGTCTCTCAATGATATGAAATACCACCATTGTGACAAGGCTCGTGACCAAGATTATAAAGGTTGGGGGTTAAATTCCTGAATTGGGCGGCGCGTTATGACCTTCATTAAAGCAGTTCATTTCCTGTTGCTCCAATTTATTCAGCTGTAGCCTACAAGCCAAGTACTGATACAGCCGTTTCTTACTCCAACTGTCACATCCTTAATATTTCACAGGATCAAGAGTGGGAGGAGCAAGATGGTATCTATGTATGGCCACAACAAAATAGTCCCATAAAATGATGAGCAAAAGTACTGTACATATTATGGAACTATAGTGGGTCGAGAGTGAACTTTCGCGGTACCACTTCAGCGAGTAGTTAAAAAGAAAGACAAAAAAATGACTCGATCACGGCGAGACTCGAGCTTTCAATCTACTCATTCGAAGTTAGACGCCTTATCCATTGGGCTAAGCGGCAGACATATTTGCACTTTAGCCTGTAGCCTACAAGTCAAGTACTGATGCGGCCGTTCTACAACTGTCACATCCTTAATGTTCCACAAGGTCAAGGGCGAGCGGATGGAGATGGTGTCTATGAATGGCCACAATTAAATAGGCTGCTAACAGGATGAGCGGAGGTACCGTAGTACCACTTTAGCGAGAGGTTTATAAAACAAGAAGAATTTCGACCACGACGAGACTCGAACTCGCAATCTTCTGATTCGAAGTCAGACGCCTTATCCATTAGGCCACGCGGCCGTCGGTATTAGCAGGTCTAGAATAATATATATATTTCATAAAATAAATTACGCATGTGGGCGTGTTTGTTGCTTGAGGAGTAACTGAGAGAAGTACTCCGCTTGTGAAAGGTTCCAAATGTTTCGGACGCTATACACTTAGTAGACACTAGTCACAGACTCGGGTCTCTACCGAGTGTTTTCTCCGCTGGACAAAGTTACAATTCTTTTCCCATAACAGGAAAAGTCACTACCATATCACCGATCAATATGCCAAACTCGGCTGACACCAGTCTCGTTCGGCAGCATTGATGTGTTGTGTTGAGCTGAGATCCAACAAAGAAAACTCCCTTTTCAAGCTTAGATTACATGTAATTGGTGGCGTGACTAAACGTTCATCTCTAGCACCGTATACCAACTAATTTCATTCTTTCTTCTTACCACTAAATCCATTAACATCAGGATTTACACACTACAAATTTATCGCTATCTACCTTTGTCTAAACTTTATAAAGCCAACAACCGTGACTGTTCTCTCGTCCTCGCTGGTATTACCATACACAACTCTTATCTGTTTGCTTTCACCCACGCTAGAGACGTAGCTAGAGTGTCTGGCACGTGAGGCAGGCTTGATCCCATTTCCTCCTCGACTAGAGGCTTATACATGAGACCCAGAACGGTTGACCTTATAAAAGCGTCGCTCGGTGTGGACCACCCCTCTGACTTCACTACAACGGTATTACTGGCTTTTATATCCTATTTGGTCATTGTCCCCTTTCCTATGTCTCTGACACCAACAATGTATTTTGCTTATTGTTATTGCCCTCCAATTGCTTTCAAACCCGCCTGTAGTCCTACATAGTCAACCATTTTAACGATGAATTCCAGATTCTACAATTTTTTCTTCATTGAAGTACCATATTAGAACTTTTGACCCTTATGTCTCTGCATCTCACTGACCTGATCCCTCGCCTCCATTGCTTTTCTTTTTCCGATGAATTACACCATCTGATCACTTAGTTATAAGCAACTCAATTCTTTCAACTTCTACATTATCTACAAACGTTGATTAAAATGTAGCAAATAAGTTGCGGAATGCACTCACGGTTTTAATTTTAATAAAATGTCTAAAAGAAAAGCTTCTCCACATGTGCACAAACACACACACACACACACACACACACACACACACACACACACACACACACACACACACACACACATTGTAAAACAGGTAGTCAGGCTGGCCACGTGGCCTAATGGATAGGGCGTCTGACTTCGAATCAAAAGATAGCGAGATTGTGTCTCGTCGTGGTCGGACAATTTCTTTTATTGCAGAATCTCTGATTAATTTGGTAATTAGATTACTGTTATATGTTGCACGTCTATAATTACTTTCTATTTTTGTTCTGCAAACCATGAGAAGATCTTCTAATCTTGGGACCAGCTCTTCCGAAGACGAATTTGTTGTCATTGTTTTTACCGATTAGCCGTATACTAACTTTGATTGTGAAGAATTGTGATCAAAATCTTTCGCTATGTCCAACATGACTTTTGTTCCGACGGTTTATCTTTGATTATATTACTCAACCTATTTAAATTATTTTATTTTAAAAGATAAACTAAGATGATACGTCGAGTTGGTTGCTTAGAGATATCTACAGCAATCATGAACGACACCATTGAAGGTCTCTCAATGATATGAAATGCCACCTTTGTGACAAGGCTCGTGACCAAGATTAAAAAGGTTGGGGGTTAAATTCCTGAATTGGGCGGCGCGTTGTGACCTTCATTAAAGCAGTTCATTTCCTGTTGCTCCAAGTTATTCAGCTGTAGCCTACAAGCCAAGTACTGATACAGCCGTTTCTTACTCCAACTGTCACATCCTTAATATTTCGCAGGATCAAAAGTGGGAGGACGAAGATGGTATCTATGTATAGCCATAACTAAATAGTCCCCTAACATTATGAGCAAAATTACTGTACATATTATGAAACTATAGTCGGTCGAGAGTGAACTTTCGAGGTACCACTTCAGCGAGACTCGAGCTTTCAATCTACTCATTCGAAGTTAGACGCCTTATCTATTGGGCTAAGCGGCAGACATATTTGCACTTTAGCCTACAAGTCAAGTACTGATGCGGCCGTTCTACAACTGTTACATCCTTAATGCTCCACAAGGTCTAGGGCGAGCGGACGGAGATGGTGTCTATGAATGGCCACAACTAAATAGGCCCCTAACAGGATGAGCGGAGGTACCGTAGTACCACTTTAGCGAAAGGTTTATAAAAGTAAAAGAATTTCGACCACGACGAGACTCGAACTCGCAATCTTCTGATTCGAAGTCAGACGCCTTATCCATTAGGCCACCCGGCCGTCTGTATTAACAAGTTTAGAATAATACATATATTTCATAAAATAAATTACGCATGTGGGCGTGTTTGTTGCTTGAGGAGTAACTGAGAGAAGTACTCCGCTTGTGAAAGGTTCCAAATGTTTCGGCCGCTATACACTTAGTAGACACTAGGCACAGACACGGGTCTCTACCGAGTGTTTTCTCCGCTGGACAAAGTTACAATTCTTTTCCCATAACAGGAAAAGTCACTACCATATCACCGATCAATATGCCAAACTCGGCTGACACCAGTCTCGTTCGGCAGCATTGATGTGTTGTGTTGAGCTGAGATCCAACAAAGAAAACTCCCTTTTCAAGCTTAGATTACATGTAATTGGTGGCGTGACTAAACGTTCATCTCTAGCACCGTATACCAACTAATTTCATTCATTCTTCTTACCACTAAATCCATTAACATCAGGATTTAGACACTACAAATCTATCGCTATCTACCGTTGTCTAAACTTTATAAAGCCAACAACCATGACTGTTCTCTCGTCCTCGCTGGTATTACCATACACAACTCTTATCTGTTTGATTTCACCCACGCTAGAGACGTAGCTAGAGTGTCTGGCACGTGAGGCAGGCTTGATCCCATTTCCTCCTCGACTAGAGGCTTATACATGAGACCCAGAACGGTTGACCTTATAAAAGCGTCGCTCGGTGTGGACCACCCCTCTGACTTCACTACAACGGTATTACTGGCCTTTATATCCTATTTGGTCATTGTCCACTTTCCTATGTCTCTGACACCAACAATGTCTTTTGCTTATTGTTATTGCCCTCCAATTGCTTTCAAACCCGCCTGTAGTCCTACATAGTCAACCATTTTAACGATGAATTCCAGATTCTACAATTCTTTCTTCATTGAAGTACCATATTAGAACTTTTGACCCTTATGTCTCTGCATCTCACTGACCTGATCCCTCGCCTCCATTGCTTTTCTTTTTCCGATGAATAACACCATCTGATCACTTAGTTATAAGCAACTCACTTCTTTCAACTTCTACATTATCTACAAACGTTGATTAAAATGCAGCAAATAAGTTGCGGAATGCACTCACGGTTTTAATTTTAATAAAATGTCTAAAAGAAAAGCTTCTCCGCATGTGCACAAACACACACACACACACACATTTTAAAACAGGTAGTTAAGCTGGCCACGTGGCCTAATGGATAGGGCGTCTGACTTCGAATCAAAAGATGGCGAGGTCGTGTCTCGTCGTGGTCGGCCAATTTCTTTTATTGCAGAATCTCTGATTAATTTGGTAATTAGATTACTGTTATATGTTGCACGTCTATAATTACTTTCTATTTTAGTTCTGCAAACCATGAGAAGATTTTCTAATCTTGGGACCAGCTATTCCGAAGACGAATTTGTTGTCATTGTTTTTACCGATTAGCCGTATACTAAATTTGATTGTGAAGAATTGTGATCAAAATCTTTCGCTATGTCCAACATGACTTTTGTTCCGACGGTTTATCTTTGATTATATTACTCAACCTATTTAAATTATTTTATTTTAAAAGATAAACTAAGATGATACGTCGATTTGGTTGCTTAGAGATATCTACAGCAAGGATGAACGACACCATAGAAGGTCTCTCAATGATATGAAATACCACCTTTGTGACAAGGCTCGTGACCAAGATTATAAAGGTTGGGGGTTAAATTCCTGAATTGGGCGGCGCGTTGTGACCTTCATTAAAGCAGTTCATTTCCTGTTGCTCCAAGTTATTCAGCTGTAGCCTACAAGCCAAGTACTGATACAGCCGTTTCTTACTCCAACTGTCACATCCTTAATATTTCGCAGGATCAAAAGTGGGAGGACGAAGATGGTATCTATGTATAGCCATAACTAAATAGTCCCCTAACATTATGAGCAAAAGTACTGTACATATTATGAAACTATAGTGGGTCGAGAGTGAACTTTCGAGGTACCACTTCAGCGAGTAGTTAAAAAGAAAGAAAAAATGACTCGATCACGGCGAGACTCGAGCTTTCAATCTACTCATTCGAAGTTAGACGCCTTATCTATTGGGCTAAGCGGCAGACATATTTGCACTTTAGCCTGTAGTCTACAAGTCAAGTACTGATGCGGCCGTTCTACAACTGTTACATCCTTAATGCTCCACAAGGTCAAGGGCGAGCGGACGGAGATGGTGTCTATGAATGGCCACAACTAAATAGGCCCCTAACAGGATGAGCGGAGGTACCGTAGTACCACTTTAGCGAAAGGTTTATAAAAGAAAAAGAATTTCGACCACGACGAGACTCGAACTCGCAATCTTCTGATTCGAAGTCAGACGCCTTATCCATTAGGCCACGCGGCCGTCGGTGTCAGCAGGTTTAGAATAATATATATATTTCATAAAATAAATTACGCATGTGGGCGTGTTTGTTGCTTGAGGAGTAACTGAGAGAAGTACTCCGCTTGTGAAATATTCCAAATGTTTCGGCCGCTATACACTTAGTAGACACTAGTCACAGACTCGGGTCTCTACCGAGTGTTTTCTCCGCTGGACAAAGTTACAATTCTTTTCCCATAACAGGAAAAGTCACTACCATATCACCGATCAATATGCCAAACTCGGCTGACACCAGTCTCGTTCGGCAGCATTGATGTGTTGTGTTGAGCTGAGATCCAACAAAGAAAACTCCCTTTTCAAGCTTAGATTACATGTAATTGGTGGCGTGACTAAACGTTCATCTCTAGCACCGTATACCAACTAATTTCATTCTTTCTTCTTACCACTAAATCCATTAACATCAAGATTTACACACTACAAATCTATCGCTATCTACCTTTGTCTAAACTTTATAAAGCCAACAACCATGACTGTTCTCTCGTCCTCGCTGGTATTACCATACACAACTCTTATCTGTTTGCTTTCACCCACGCTAGAGACGTAGCTAGAGTGTCTGGCACGTGAGGCAGGCTTGATCCCATTTCCTCCTCGACTAGAGGCTTATACATGAGACCCAGAACGGTTGACCTTATAAAAGCGTCGCTCGGTGTGGACCACCCCTCTGACTTCACTACAACGGTATTACTGGCCTTTATATCCTATTTGGTCATTGTCCACTTTCCTATGCCTCTGACACCAACAATGTCTTTTGCTTATTGTTATTGCCCTCCAATTGCTTTCAAACCCGCCTGTAGTCCTACATAGTCAACCATTTTAACGATGAATTCCACATTCTACAATTCTTTCTTCATTGAAGTACCATATTAGAACTTTTGACCCTTATGTCTCTGCATCTCACTGACCTGATCCCTCGCCTCCATTGCTTTTCTTTTTCCGATGAATTACACCATCTGATCACTTAGTTATAAGCAACTCACTTCTTTCAACTTCTACATTATCTACAAACGTTGATTAAAATGCAGCAAATAAGTTGCGGAATGCACTCACGGTTTTAATTTTAATAAAATGTCTAAAAGAAAAGCTTCTCCGCATGTGCACAAACACACACACACACACACACACACACACACACACACACACACACACACACACACACACGCACACACACATTTTAAAACAGGTAGTTAAGCTGGCCACGTGGCCTAATGGATAGGGCGTCTGGCTTCGAATCAAAAGATGGCGAGGTCGTGTCTCGTCGTGGTCGGCCAATTTCTTTTATTGCAGAATCTCTGATTAATTTGGTAATTAGATTACTGTTATATGTTGCACGTCTATAATTACTTTCTATTTTAGTTCTGCAAACCATGAGAAGATTTTCTAATCTTGGGACCAGCTATTCCGAAGACGAATTTGTTGTCATTGTTTTTACCGATTAGCCGTATACTAAATTTGATTGTGAAGAATTGTGATCAAAATCTTTCGCTATGTCCAACATGACTTTTGTTCCGACGGTTTATCTTTGATTATATTACTCAACCTATTTAAATTATTTTATTTTAAAAGATAAACTAAGATGATACGTCGATTTGGTTGCTTAGAGATATCTACAGCAAGGATGAACGACACCATAGAAGGTCTCTCAATGATATGAAATACCACCTTTGTGACAAGGCTCGTGACCAAGATTATAAAGGTTGGGGGTTAAATTCCTGAATTGGGCGGCGCGTTGTGACCTTCATTAAAGCAGTTCATTTCCTGTTGCTCCAAGTTATTCAGCTGTAGCCTACAAGCCAAGTACTGATACAGCCGTTTCTTACTCCAACTGTCACATCCTTAATATTTCGCAGGATCAAAAGTGGGAGGACGAAGATGGTATCTATGTATAGCCATAACTAAATAGTCCCCTAACATTATGAGCAAAAGTACTGTACATATTATGAAACTATAGTGGGTCGAGAGTGAACTTTCGAGGTACCACTTCAGCGAGTAGTTAAAAAGAAAGAAAAAATGACTCGATCACGGCGAGACTCGAGCTTTCAATCTACTCATTCGAAGTTAGACGCCTTATCTATTGGGCTAAGCGGCAGACATATTTGCACTTTAGCCTGTAGCCTACAAGTCAAGTACTGATGCGGCCGTTCTACAACTGTTACATCCTTAATGCTCCACAAGGTCTAGGGCGAGCGGACGGAGATGGTGTCTATGAATGGCCACAACTAAATAGGCCCCTAACAGGATGAGCGGAGGTACCGTAGTACCACTTTAGCGAAAGGTTTATAAAAGAAAAAGAATTTCGACCACGACGAGACTCGAACTCGCAATCTTCTGATTCGAAGTCAGACGCCTTATCCATTAGGCCACCCGGCCGTCTGTATTAACAAGTTTAGAATAATACATATATTTCATAAAATAAATTACGCATGTGGGCGTGTTTGTTGCTTGAGGAGTAACTGAGAGAAGTACTCCGCTTGTGAAAGGTTCCAAATGTTTCGGCCGCTATACACTTAGTAGACACTAGGCACAGACACGGGTCTCTACCGAGTGTTTTCTCCGCTGGACAAAGTTACAATTCTTTTCCCATAACAGGAAAAGTCACTACCATATCACCGATCAATATGCCAAACTCGGCTGACACCAGTCTCGTTCGGCAGCATTGATGTGTTGTGTTGAGCTGAGATCCAACAAAGAAAACTCCCTTTTCAAGCTTAGATTACATGTAATTGGTGGCGTGACTAAACGTTCATCTCTAGCACCGTATACCAACTAATTTCATTCATTCTTCTTACCACTAAATCCATTAACATCAGGATTTAGACACTACAAATCTATCGCTATCTACCGTTGTCTAAACTTTATAAAGCCAACAACCATGACTGTTCTCTCGTCCTCGCTGGTATTACCATACACAACTCTTATCTGTTTGATTTCACCCACGCTAGAGACGTAGCTAGAGTGTCTGGCACGTGAGGCAGGCTTGATCCCATTTCCTCCTCGACTAGAGGCTTATACATGAGACCCAGAACGGTTGACCTTATAAAAGCGTCGCTCGGTGTGGACCACCCCTCTGACTTCACTACAACGGTATTACTGGCCTTTATATCCTATTTGGTCATTGTCCACTTTCCTATGTCTCTGACACCAACAATGTCTTTTGCTTATTGTTATTGCCCTCCAATTGCTTTCAAACCCGCCTGTAGTCCTACATAGTCAACCATTTTAACGATGAATTCCAGATTCTACAATTCTTTCTTCATTGAAGTACCATATTAGAACTTTTGACCCTTATGTCTCTGCATCTCACTGACCTGATCCCTCGCCTCCATTGCTTTTCTTTTTCCGATGAATAACACCATCTGATCACTTAGTTATAAGCAACTCACTTCTTTCAACTTCTACATTATCTACAAACGTTGATTAAAATGCAGCAAATAAGTTGCGGAATGCACTCACGGTTTTAATTTTAATAAAATGTCTAAAAGAAAAGCTTCTCCGCATGTGCACAAACACACACACACACACACATTTTAAAACAGGTAGTTAAGCTGGCCACGTGGCCTAATGGATAGGGCGTCTGACTTCGAATCAAAAGATGGCGAGGTCGTGTCTCGTCGTGGTCGGCCAATTTCTTTTATTGCAGAATCTCTGATTAATTTGGTAATTAGATTACTGTTATATGTTGCACGTCTATAATTACTTTCTATTTTAGTTCTGCAAACCATGAGAAGATTTTCTAATCTTGGGACCAGCTATTCCGAAGACGAATTTGTTGTCATTGTTTTTACCGATTAGCCGTATACTAAATTTGATTGTGAAGAATTGTGATCAAAATCTTTCGCTATGTCCAACATGACTTTTGTTCCGACGGTTTATCTTTGATTATATTACTCAACCTATTTAAATTATTTTATTTTAAAAGATAAACTAAGATGATACGTCGATTTGGTTGCTTAGAGATATCTACAGCAAGGATGAACGACACCATAGAAGGTCTCTCAATGATATGAAATACCACCTTTGTGACAAGGCTCGTGACCAAGATTATAAAGGTTGGGGGTTAAATTCCTGAATTGGGCGGCGCGTTGTGACCTTCATTAAAGCAGTTCATTTCCTGTTGCTCCAAGTTATTCAGCTGTAGCCTACAAGCCAAGTACTGATACAGCCGTTTCTTACTCCAACTGTCACATCCTTAATATTTCGCAGGATCAAAAGTGGGAGGACGAAGATGGTATCTATGTATAGCCATAACTAAATAGTCCCCTAACATTATGAGCAAAAGTACTGTACATATTATGAAACTATAGTGGGTCGAGAGTGAACTTTCGAGGTACCACTTCAGCGAGTAGTTAAAAAGAAAGAAAAAATGACTCGATCACGGCGAGACTCGAGCTTTCAATCTACTCATTCGAAGTTAGACGCCTTATCTATTGGGCTAAGCGGCAGACATATTTGCACTTTAGCCTGTAGTCTACAAGTCAAGTACTGATGCGGCCGTTCTACAACTGTTACATCCTTAATGCTCCACAAGGTCAAGGGCGAGCGGACGGAGATGGTGTCTATGAATGGCCACAACTAAATAGGCCCCTAACAGGATGAGCGGAGGTACCGTAGTACCACTTTAGCGAAAGGTTTATAAAAGAAAAAGAATTTCGACCACGACGAGACTCGAACTCGCAATCTTCTGATTCGAAGTCAGACGCCTTATCCATTAGGCCACGCGGCCGTCGGTGTCAGCAGGTTTAGAATAATATATATATTTCATAAAATAAATTACGCATGTGGGCGTGTTTGTTGCTTGAGGAGTAACTGAGAGAAGTACTCCGCTTGTGAAATATTCCAAATGTTTCGGCCGCTATACACTTAGTAGACACTAGTCACAGACTCGGGTCTCTACCGAGTGTTTTCTCCGCTGGACAAAGTTACAATTCTTTTCCCATAACAGGAAAAGTCACTACCATATCACCGATCAATATGCCAAACTCGGCTGACACCAGTCTCGTTCGGCAGCATTGATGTGTTGTGTTGAGCTGAGATCCAACAAAGAAAACTCCCTTTTCAAGCTTAGATTACATGTAATTGGTGGCGTGACTAAACGTTCATCTCTAGCACCGTATACCAACTAATTTCATTCTTTCTTCTTACCACTAAATCCATTAACATCAAGATTTACACACTACAAATCTATCGCTATCTACCTTTGTCTAAACTTTATAAAGCCAACAACCATGACTGTTCTCTCGTCCTCGCTGGTATTACCATACACAACTCTTATCTGTTTGCTTTCACCCACGCTAGAGACGTAGCTAGAGTGTCTGGCACGTGAGGCAGGCTTGATCCCATTTCCTCCTCGACTAGAGGCTTATACATGAGACCCAGAACGGTTGACCTTATAAAAGCGTCGCTCGGTGTGGACCACCCCTCTGACTTCACTACAACGGTATTACTGGCCTTTATATCCTATTTGGTCATTGTCCACTTTCCTATGTCTCTGACACCAACAATGTCTTTTGCTTATTGTTATTGCCCTCCAATTGCTTTCAAACCCGCCTGTAGTCCTACATAGTCAACCATTTTAACGATGAATTCCACATTCTACAATTCTTTCTTCATTGAAGTACCATATTAGAACTTTTGACCCTTATGTCTCTGCATCTCACTGACCTGATCCCTCGCCTCCATTGCTTTTCTTTTTCCGATGAATTACACCATCTGATCACTTAGTTATAAGCAACTCACTTCTTTCAACTTCTACATTATCTACAAACGTTGATTAAAATGCAGCAAATAAGTTGCGGAATGCACTCACGGTTTTAATTTTAATAAAATGTCTAAAAGAAAAGCTTCTCCGCATGTGCACAAACACACACACACACACACACACACACACACACACACACACACACACACACACACACACACACACACACACACACATTTTAAAACAGGTAGTTAAGCTGGCCACGTGGCCTAATGGATAGGGCGTCTGGCTTCGAATCAAAAGATGGCGAGGTCGTGTCTCGTCGTGGTCGGCCAATTTCTTTTATTGCAGAATCTCTGATTAATTTGGTAATTAGATTACTGTTATATGTTGCACGTCTATAATTACTTTCTATTTTAGTTCTGCAAACCATGAGAAGATTTTCTAATCTTGGGACCAGCTATTCCGAAGACGAATTTGTTGTCATTGTTTTTACCGATTAGCCGTATACTAAATTTGATTGTGAAGAATTGTGATCAAAATCTTTCGCTATGTCCAACATGACTTTTGTTCCGACGGTTTATCTTTGATTATATTACTCAACCTATTTAAATTATTTTATTTTAAAAGATAAACTAAGATGATACGTCGATTTGGTTGCTTAGAGATATCTACAGCAAGGATGAACGACACCATAGAAGGTCTCTCAATGATATGAAATACCACCTTTGTGACAAGGCTCGTGACCAAGATTATAAAGGTTGGGGGTTAAATTCCTGAATTGGGCGGCGCGTTGTGACCTTCATTAAAGCAGTTCATTTCCTGTTGCTCCAAGTTATTCAGCTGTAGCCTACAAGCCAAGTACTGATACAGCCGTTTCTTACTCCAACTGTCACATCCTTAATATTTCGCAGGATCAAAAGTGGGAGGACGAAGATGGTATCTATGTATAGCCATAACTAAATAGTCCCCTAACATTATGAGCAAAAGTACTGTACATATTATGAAACTATAGTGGGTCGAGAGTGAACTTTCGAGGTACCACTTCAGCGAGTAGTTAAAAAGAAAGAAAAAATGACTCGATCACGGCGAGACTCGAGCTTTCAATCTACTCATTCGAAGTAAGACGCCTTATCTATTGGGCTAAGCGGCAGACATATTTGCACTTTAGCCTGTAGCCTACAAGTCAAGTACTGATGCGGCCGTTCTACAACTGTTACATCCTTAATGCTCCACAAGGTCAAGGGCGAGCGGACGGAGATGGTGTCTATGAATGGCCACAACTAAATAGGCCCCTAACAGGATGAGCGGTGGTACCGTAGTACCACTTTAGCGAAAGGTTTATAAAAGAAAAAGACTTTCGACCACGACGAGACTCGAACTCGCAATCTTCTGATTCGAAGTCAGACGCCTTATCCATTAGGCCACGCGGCCGTCGGTATGCGCAGGTTTAGAATAATATATATATTTCATAAAATAAATTACGCATGTGGGCGTGTTTGTTGCTTGAGGAGTAACTGAGAGAAGTACTCCGCTTGTGAAAGGTTCCAAATGTTTCGGCCGCTATACACTTAGTAGACACTAGTCACAGACTCGGGTCTCTACCGAGTGTTTTCTCCGCTGGACAAAGTTACAATTCTTTTCCCATAACAGGAAAAGTCACTACCATATCACCGATCAATATGCCAAACTCGGCTGACACCAGTCTCGTTCGGCAGCATTGATGTGTTGTGTTGAGCTGAGATCCAACAAAGAAAACTCCCTTTTCAAGCTTAGATTACATGTAATTGGTGGCGTGACTAAACGTTCATCTCTAGCACCGTATACCAACTAATTTCATTCTTTCTTCTTACCACTAAATCCATTAACATCAAGATTTACACACTACAAATCTATCGCTATCTACCTTTGTCTAAACTTTATAAAGCCAACAACCATGACTGTTCTCTCGCCCTCGCTGGTATTACCATACACAACTCTTATCTGTTTGCTTTCACCCACGCTAGAGACGTAGCTAGAGTGTCTGGCACGTGAGGCAGGCTTGATCCCATTTCCTCCTCGACTAGAGGCTTATACATGAGACCCAGAACGGTTGACCTTATAAAAGCGTCGCTCGGTGTGGACCACCCCTCTGACTTCACTACAACGGTATTACTGGCCTTTATATCCTATTTGGTCATTGTCCACTTTCCTATGTCTCTGACACCAACAATGACTTTTGCTTATTGTTATTGCCCTCCAATTGCTTTCAAACCCGCCTGTAGTCCTACATAGTCAACCATTTTAACGATGAATTCCAGATTCTACAATTCTTTCTTCATTGAAGTACCATATTAGAACTTTTGACCCTTATGTCTCTGCATCTCACTGAACTGATCCCTCGCCTCCATTGCTTTTCTTTTTCCGATGAATTACACCATCTGATCACTTAGTTATGAGCAACTCACTTCTTTCAACTTCTACATTATCTACAAACGTTGATTAAAATGCAGCAAATAAGTTGCAGAATGCACTCACGGTTTTAATTTTAATAAAATGTCTAAAAGAAAAGCTTCTCCGCATGTGCACAAACACACACACACACACACACACATTGTAAAACAGGTAGTCAGGCTGGCCACGTGGCCTAATGGATAGGGCGTCTGACTTCGAATCAAAAGATGGCGCGATTGTGTCTCGTCGTGGTCGGCCAATTTCTTTTATTGCAGAATCTCTGATTAATTTGGTAATTAGATTACTGTTATATGTTGCACGTCTATAATTACTTTCCATTTTTGTTCTGCAAACCGTGAGAAGATCTTCTAATCTTGGGACCAGCTCTTCCGAAAACGAATTTGTTGTCATTGTTTTTACCGATTAGCCGTATACTAACTTTGATTGTGAAGAATTGTGATCAAAATCTTTCGCTATGTCCAACATGACTTTTGTTCCGACGGTTTATCTTTGATTATATTACTCAACCTATTTAAATTATTTTATTTTAAAAGATAAACTAAGATGATACGTCGATTTGGTTGCTTAGAGATATCTACAGCAATCATGAACGACACCATTGAAGGTCTCTCAATGATATGAAATGCCACCTTTGTGACAAGGCTCGTGACCAAGATTATAAAGGTTGGGGGTTAAATTCCTGAATTGGGCGGCGCGTTGTGACCTTCATTAAAGCAGTTCATTTCCTGTTGCTCCAAGTTATTCAGCTGTAGCCTACAAGCCAAGTACTGATACAGCCGTTTCTTACTCCAACTGTCACATCCTTAATATTTCGCAGGATCAAAAGTGGGAGGACGAAGATGGTATCTATGTATAGCCATAACTAAATAGTCCCCTAACATTATGAGCAAAAGTTCTGTACATATTATGAAACTATAGTGGGTCGAGAGTGAACTTTCGAGGTACCACTTCAGCGAGTAGTTAAAAAGAAAGAAAAAATGACTCGATCACGGCGAGACTCGAGCTTTCAATCTACTCATTCGAAGTTAGACGCCTTATCTATTGGGCTAAGCGGCAGACATATTTGCACTTTAGCCTGTAGCCTACAAGTCAAGTACTGATGCGGCCGTTCTACAACTGTTACATCCTTAATGCTCCACAAGGTCAAGGGCGAGCGGACGGAGATGGTGTCTATGAATGGCCACAACTAAATAGGCCCCTAACAGGATGAGCGGAGGTACCGTAGTACCACTTTAGCGAAAGGTTTATAAAAGAACAAGAATTTCGACCACGACGAGACTCGAACTCGCAATCTTCTGATTCGAAGTCAGACGCCTTATCCATTAGGCCACACGGCCGTCTGTATTTACATGTTTAGAATAATATATATATTTCATAAAATAAATTACGTATGTCCGTGTTTGTTGCTTGAGGAGTAACTGAGAGAAGTACTCCGCTTGTGAAAGGTTCCAAATGTTTCGGCCGCTATACACTTAGTAGACACTAGTCACAGACTCGGGTCTCTACCGAGTGTTTTCTCCGCTGGACAAAGTTACAATTCTTTTCCCATAACAGGAAAAGTCACTACCATATCACCGATCAATATGCCAAACTCGGCTGACACCAGTCTCGTTCGGCAGCATTGATGTGTTGTGTTGAGCTGAGATCCAACAAAGAAAACTCCCTTTTCAAGCTTAGATTACATGTAATTGGTGGCGTGACTAAACGTTCATCTCTAGCACCGTATACCAACTAATTTCATTCTTTCTTCTTACCACTAAATCCATTAACATCAAGATTTACACACTACAAATCTATCGCTATCTACCTCACGTCTAAACTTTATAAAGCCAACAACCATGACTGTTCTCTCGTCCTCGCTGTTATTACCTCACAAAACTCTTATCTGTTTACTTTCACCCACGCTAGGGACGTAGCTAGAGTGTCTGGCACGTGAGGCAGGCTTGATCCCATTTCCTCCTCGACTAGAGGCTTATACATGAGACCCAGAACGGTTGACCTTATAAAAGCGTCGCTCGGTGTGGACCACCCCTCTGACTTCACTACAACGGCATTACTGGCCTTTATATCCTATTTGGTCATTGTCCACTTTCCTATGTCTCTGACACCAACAATGTCTTTTGCTTATTGTTATTGCCCTCCAATTGCTTTCAAACCCGTCTGTAGCCCTACATAGTCAACCATTTTAACGATGAATTCCAGATTCTACAATTCTTTCTTCATTGAAGTACCATATTAGAACTTTTGACCCTTATGTCTCTGCATCTCACTGAACTGATCCCTCGCCTCCATTGCTTTTCTTTTTCCGATGAATTACACCATCTGATCACTTAGTTATAAGCAACTCACTTCTTTCAACTTCTACATTATCTACAAACGTTGATTAAAATGCAGCAAATAAGTTGCGAAATGCACTCACGGTTTTAATTTTAATAAAATGTCTAAAAGAAAAGCTTCTCCGCATGTGCACAAACACACACACACACACACACACACACACACACACACACACACACACACACACACATTTTAAAACAGGTAGTAAAGCTGGCCACGTGGCCTAATGGATAGGGCGTCTGACTTCGAATCAAAAGATGGCGAGGTCGTGTCTCGTCGTGGTCGGCCAATTTCTTTTATTGCAGAATCTCTGATTAATTTGGTAATTAGATTACTGTTATATGTTGCACGTCTATAATTACTTTCTATTTTTGTTCTGCAAACCATGAGAAGATTTTCTAATCTTGGGACCAGCTATTCCGAAGACGAATTTGTTGTCATTGTTTTTACCGATTAGCCGTATACTAACTTTGATTGTGAAGAATTGTGATCAAAATCTTTCGCTATGTCCAACATGACTTTTGTTCCGACGGTTTATCTTTTATTATATTACTCAACCTATTTAAATTATTTTATTTTAAAAGATAAACTAAGATGATACGTCGATTTGGTTGCTTAGAGATATCTACAGCAAGGATGAACGACACCATAGAAGGTCTCTCAATGATATGAAATACCACCTTTGTGACAAGGCTCGTGACCAAGATTATAAAGGTTGGGGGTTAAATTCCTGAATTGGGCGGCGCGTTGTGACCTTCATTAAAGCAGTTCATTTCCTGTTGCTCCAAATTATTCAGCTGTAGCCTACAAGCCAAGTACTGATACAGCCGTTTCTTACTCCAACTGTCACATCCTTAATATTTCGCAGGATCAAAAGTGGGAGGACGAAGATGGTATCTATGTATAGCCATAACTAAATAGTCCCCTAACATTATGAGCAAAAGTTCTGTACATATTATGAAACTATAGTGGGTCGAGAGTGAACTTTCGAGGTACCACTTCAGCGAGTAGTTAAAAAGAATGAAAAAATGACTCGATCACGGCGAGACTCGAGCTTTCAATCTACTCATTCGAAGTTAGACGCCTTATCTATTGGGCTAAGCGGCAGACATATTTGCACTTTAGCCTGTAGCCTACAAGTCAAGTACTGATGCGGCCGTTCTACAACTGTTACATCCTTAATGCTCCACAAGGTCAAGGGCGAGCGGACGGAGATGGTGTCTATGAATGGCCACAACTAAATAGGCCCCTAACAGGATGAGCGGAGGTACCGTAGTACCACTTTAGCGAAAGGTTTATAAAAGAAAAAGAATTTCGACCACGACGAGACTCGAACTCGCAATCTTCTGATTCGAAGTCAGACGCCTTAACCATTAGGCCACGCGGCCGTCTGTATTAACAGGTTTAGAATAATATATATATTTCATAAAATAAATTACGCGTGTGGGCGTGTTTGTTGCTTGAGGAGTAACTGAGAGAAGTACTCCGCTTGTGAAAGGTTCCAGTCTCGTTCGGCAGCATTGATGTGTTGTGTTGAGCTGAGATCCAACAAAGAAAACTCCCTTTTCAAGCTTAGATTACATGTAATTGGTGGCGTGACTAAACGTTCATCTCTAGCACCGTATACCAACTAATTTCATTCTTTCTTCTTACCACTAAATCCATTAACATCAAGATTTACACACTACAAATCTATCGCTATCTACCTTTGTCTAAACTTTATAAAGCCAACATCCATGACTGTTCTCTCGTCCTCGCTGGTATTACCATACACAACTCTTATCTGTTTGCTTTCACCCACGCTAGAGACGTAGCTAGAGTGTCTGGCACGTGAGGCAGGCTTGATCCCATTTCCTCCTCGACTAGAGGCTTATACATGAGACCCAGAACGGTTGACCTTATAAAAGCGTCGCTCGGTGTGGACCACCCCTCTGACTTCACTACAACGGTATTACTGGCCTTTATATCCTATTTGGTCATTGTCCACTTTCCTATGTCTCTGACACCAACAATGTCTTTTGCTTATTGTTATTGCCCTCCAATTGCTTTCAAACCCGCCTGTAGTCCTACATAGTCAACCATTTTAACGATGAATTCCAGATTCTACAATTCTTTCTTCATTGAAGTACCATATTAGAACTTTTGACCCTTATGTCTCTGCATCTCACTGACCTGATCCCTCGCCTCCATTGCTTTTCTTTTTCCGATGAATTACACCATCTGATCACTTAGTTATAAGCAACTCAATTCTTTCAACTTCTACATTATCTACAAACGTTGATTAAAATGCAGCAAATAAGTTGCGGAATGCATTCACGTTTTTAATTTTAATAAAATGTCTAAAAGAAAAGCTTCTCCGCATGTGCACAAACACACACACACACACACACACACACACACACACACACACACACAACTCTTATCTGTTTGCTTTCACCCACGCTAGAGACGTAGCTAGAGTGTCTGGCACGTGAGGCAGGCTTGATCCCATTTCCTCCTCGACTAGAGGCTTATACATGAGACCCAGAACGGTTGACCTTATAAAAGCGTCGCTCGGTGTGGACCACCCCTCTGACTTCACTACAACGGTATTACTGGCCTTTATATCCTATTTGGTCATTGTCCACTTTCCTATGTCTCTGACACCAACAATGTCTTTTGCTTATTGTTATTGCCCTCCAATTGCTTTCAAACCCGCCTGTAGTCCTACATAGTCAACCATTTTAACGATGAATTCCAGATTCTACAATTCTTTCTTCATTGAAGTACCATATTAGAACTTTTGACCCTTATGTCTCTGCATCTCACTGACCTGATCCCTCGCCTCCATTGCTTTTCTTTTTCCGATGAATTACACCATCTGATCACTTAGTTATAAGCAACTCACTTCTTTCAACTTCTACATTATCTACAAACGTTGATTAAAATGCAGCAAATAAGTTGCGGAATGCACTCACGGTTTTAATTTTAATAAAATGTCTAAAAGAAAAGCTTCTCCGCATGTGCACAAACACACACACACACACACACACACACACACACGCACACACACACACACACACATTTTAAAACAGGTAGTAAAGCTGGCCACGTGGCCTAATGGATAGGGCGTCTGACTTCGAATCAAAAGATGGCGAGGTCGTGTCTCGTCGTGGTCGGCCAATTTCTTTTATTGCAGAATCTCTGATTAATTTGGTAATTAGATTACTGTTATATGTTGCACGTCTATAATTACTTTCTATTTTTGTTCTGCAAACCATGAGAAGATTTTCTAATCTTGGGACCAGCTATTCCGAAGACGAATTTGTTGTCATTGTTTTTACCGATTAGCCGTATACTAACTTTGATTGTGAAGAATTGTGATCAAAATCTTTCGCTATGTCCAACATGACTTTTGTTCCGACGGTTTATCTTTTATTATATTACTCAACCTATTTAAATTATTTTATTTTAAAAGATAAACTAAGATGATACGTCGATTTGGTTGCTTAGAGATATCTACAGCAAGGATGAACGACACCATAGAAGGTCTCTCAATGATATGAAATACCACCTTTGTGACAAGGCTCGTGACCAAGATTATAAAGGTTGGGGGTTAAATTCCTGAATTGGGCGGCGCGTTGTGACCTTCATTAAAGCAGTTCATTTCCTGTTGCTCCAAGTTATTCAGCTGTAGCCTACAAGCCAAGTACTGATACAGCCGTTTCTTACTCCAACTGTCACATCCTTAATATTTCGCAGGATCAAAAGTGGGAGGACGAAGATGGTATCTATGTATAGCCATAACTAAATAGTCCCCTAACATTATGAGCAAAAGTTCTGTACATATTATGAAACTATAGTGGGTCGAGAGTGAACTTTCGAGGTACCACTTCAGCGAGTAGTTAAAAAGAATGAAAAAATGACTCGATCACGGCGAGACTCGAGCTTTCAATCTACTCATTCGAAGTTAGACGCCTTATCTATTGGGCTAAGCGGCAGACATATTTGCACTTTAGCCTGTAGCCTACAAGTCAAGTACTGATGCGGCCGTTCTACAAGTGTTACATCCTTAATGCCCCACAAGGTCAAGTGCGAGCGGACGGAGATGGTGTCTATGAATGGCCACAACTAAATAGGCCCCTAACAGGATGAGCGGAGGTACCGTAGTACCACTTTAGCGAAAGGTTTATAAAAGAAAAAGAATTTCGACCACGACGAGACTCGAACTCGCAATCTTCTGATTCGAAGTCAGACGCCTTATCCATTAGGCCACGCGGCCGTCGGTGTCAGCAGGTTTAGAATAATATATATATTTCATAAAATAAATTACGCATGTGGGCGTGTTTGTTGCTTGAGGAGTAACTGAGAGAAGTACTCCGCTTGTGAAATATTCCAAATGTTTCGGCCGCTATACACTTAGTAGACACTAGTCACAGACTCGGGTCTCTACCGAGTGTTTTCTCCGCTGGACAAAGTTACAATTCTTTTCCCATAACAGGAAAAGTCACTACCATATCACCGATCAATATGCCAAACTCGGCTGACACCAGTCTCGTTCGGCAGCATTGATGTGTTGTGTTGAGCTGAGATCCAACAAAGAAAACTCCCTTTTCAAGCTTAGATTACATGTAATTGGTGGCGTGACTAAACGTTCATCTCTAGCACCGTATACCAACTAATTTCATTCTTTCTTCTTACCACTAAATCCATTAACATCAAGATTTACACACTACAAATCTATCGCTATCTACCTCACGTCTAAACTTTATAAAGCCAACAACCATGACTTTTCTCTCGTCCTCGCTGTTATTACCTCACAAAACTCTTATCTGTTTACTTTCACCCACGCTAGGGACGTAGCTAGAGTGTCTGGCACGTGAGGCAGGCTTGATCCCATTTCCTCCTCGACTAGAGGCTTATACATGAGACCCAGAACGGTTGACCTTATAAAAGCGTCTCTCGGTGTGGACCACCCCTCTGACTTCACTACAACGACATTACTGGCCTTTATATCCTATTTGGTCATTGTCCACTTTCCTATGTCTCTGACACCAACAATGTCTTTTGCTTATTGTTATTGCCCTCCAATTGCTTTCAAACCCGCCTGTAGTCCTACATAGTCAACCATTTTAACGATGAATTCCAGATTCTACAATTCTTTCTTCATTGAAGTACCATATTAGAAATTTTGACCCTTATGTCTCTGCATCTCACTGACCTGATCCCTCGCCTCCATTGCTTTTCTTTTTCCGATGAATTACACCATCTGATCACTTAGTTATAAGCAACTCACTTCTTTCAACTTCTACATTATCTACAAACGTTGATTAAAATGCAGCAAATAAGTTGCGGAATGCACTCACGTTTTTAATTTTAATAAAATGTCTAAAAGAAAAGCTTCTCCGCATGTGCACAAACACACACACACACACACACACACACACACACACACACACACACACATTGTAAAACAGGTAGTCAGGCTGGCCACGTGGCCTAATGGATAGGGCGTCTGACTTCGAATCAAAAGATGGCGCGATTGTGTCTCGTCGTGGTCGGCCAATTTCTTTTATTGCAGAATCTCTGATTAATTTGGTAATTAGATTACTGTTATATGTTGCACGTCTATAATTACTTTCTATTTTTGTTCTGCAAACCGTGAGAAGATCTTCTAATCTTGGGACCAGCTCTTCCGAAGACGAATTTGTTGTCATTGTTTTTACCGATTAGCCGTATACTAACTTTGATTGTGAAGAATTGTGATCAAAATCTTTCGCTATGTCCAACATGACTTTTGTTCCGACGGTTTATCTTTGATTATATTACTCAACCTATTTAAATTATTTTATTTTAAAAGATAAACTAAGATGATACGTCGATTTGGTTGCTTAGAGATATCTACAGCAATCATGAACGACACCATTGAAGGTCTCTCAATGATATGAAATGCCACCTTTGTGACAAGGCTCGTGACCAAGATTATAAAGGTTGGGGGTTAAATTCCTGAATTGGGCGGCGCGTTGTGACCTTCATTAAAGCAGTTCATTTCCTGTTGCTCCAAGTTATTCAGCTGTAGCCTACAAGCCAAGTACTGATACAGCCGTTTCTTACTCCAACTGTCACATCCTTAATATTTCGCAGGATCAAAAGTGGGAGGACGAAGATGGTATCTATGTATAGCCATAACTAAATAGTCCCCTAACATTATGAGCAAAAGTTCTGTACATATTATGAAACTATAGTGGGTCGAGAGTGAACTTTCGAGGTACCACTTCAGCGAGTAGTTAAAAAGAAAGAAAAAATGACTCGATCACGGCGAGACTCGAGCTTTCAATCTACTCATTCGAAGTTAGACGCCTTATCTATTGGGCTAAGCGGCAGACATATTTGCACTTTAGCCTGTAGCCTACAAGTCAAGTACTGATGCGGCCGTTCTACAACTGTTACATCCTTAATGCTCCACAAGGTCAAGGGCGAGCGGACGGAGATGGTGTCTATGAATGGCCACAACTAAATAAGCCCCTAACAGGATGAGCGGAGGTACCGTAGTACCACTTTAGCGAAAGGTTTATAAAAGAAAAAGAATTTCGACCACGACGAGACTCGAACTCGCAATCTTCTGATTCGAAGTCAGACGCCTTATCCATTAGGCCACGCGGCCGTCTGTATTTACAGGTTTAGAATAATATATATATTTCATAAAATAAATTACGCGTGTGGGCGTGTTTGTTGCTTGAGGAGTAACTGAGAGAAGTACTCCGCTTGTGAAAGGTTCCAGTCTCGTTCGGCAGCATTGATGTGTTGTGTTGAGCTGAGATCCAACAAAGAAAACTCCCTTTTCAAGCTTAGATTACATGTAATTGGTGGCGTGACTAAACGTTCATCTCTAGCACCGTATACCAACTAATTTCATTCTTTCTTCTTACCACTAAATCCATTAACATCAAGATTTACACACTACAAATCTATCGCTATCTACCTTTGTCTAAACTTTATAAAGCCAACATCCATGACTGTTCTCTCGTCCTCGCTGGTATTACCATACACAACTCTTATCTGTTTGCTTTCACCCACGCTAGAGACGTAGCTAGAGTGTCTGGCACGTGAGGCAGGCTTGATCCCATTTCCTCCTCGACTAGAGGCTTATACATGAGACCCAGAACGGTTGACCTTATAAAAGCGTCGCTCGGTGTGGACCACCCCTCTGACTTCACTACAACGGTATTACTGGCCTTTATATCCTATTTGGTCATTGTCCACTTTCCTATGTCTCTGACACCAACAATGTCTTTTGCTTATTGTTATTGCCCTCCAATTGCTTTCAAACCCGCCTGTAGTCCTACATAGTCAACCATTTTAACGATGAATTCCAGATTCTACAATTCTTTCTTCATTGAAGTACCATATTAGAACTTTTGACCCTTATGTCTCTGCATCTCACTGGCCTGATCCCTCGCCTCCATTGCTTTTCTTTTTCCGATGAATTACACCATCTGATCACTTAGTTATAAGCAACTCAATTCTTTCAACTTCTACATTATCTACAAACGTTGATTAAAATGCAGCAAATAAGTTGCGGAATGCACTCACGGTTTTAATTTTAATAAAATGTCTAAAAGAAAAGCTTCTCCGCATGTGCACAAACACACACACACACACACACACACACGCACACACACACACACACACACACACACACACACACACACACACATTTTAAAACAGGTAGTAAAAAGAAAGAAAAAATGACTCGATCACGGCGAGACTCGAGCTTTCAATCTACTCATTCGAAGTTAGACGCCTTATCTATTGGGCTAAGCGGCAGACATATTTGCACTTTAGCCTGTAGCCTACAAGTCAAGTACTGATGCGGCCGTTCTACAACTGTTACATCCTTAATGCTCCACAAGGTCAAGGGCGAGCGGACGGAGATGGTGTCTATGAATGGCCACAACTAACTAGGCCCCTAACAGGATGAGTGGAGGTACCGTAGTACCACTTTAGCGAAAGGTTTATAAAAGAAAAAGAATTTCGACCACGACGAGACTCGAACTCGCAATCTTCTGATTCGAAGTCAGACGCCTTATCCATTAGGCCACGCGGCCGTCTGTATTTACATGTTTAGAATAATATATATATTTCATAAAATAAATTACGTATGTCCGTGTTTGTTGCTTGAGGAGTAACTGAGAGAAGTACTCCGCTTGTGAAAGGTTCCGAATGTTTCGGCCGCTATACACTTAGTAGACACTAGTCACAGACTCGGGTCTCTACCGAGTGTTTTCTCCGCTGGACAAAGTTACAATTCTTTTCCCATAACAGGAAAAGTCACTACCATATCACCGATCAATATGCCAAACTCGGCTGACACCAGTCTCGTTCGGCAGCATTGATGTGTTGTGTTGAGCTGAGATCCAACAAAGAAAACTCCCTTTTCAAGCTTAGATTACATGTAATTGGTGGCGTGACTAAACGTTCATCTCTAGCACCGTATACCAACTAATTTCATTCTTTCTTCTTACCACTAAATCCATTAACATCAAGATTTACACACTACAAATCTATCGCTATCTACCTCACGTCTAAACTTTATAAAGCCAACAACCATGACTGTTCTCTCGTCCTCGCTGTTATTACCTCACAAAACTCTTATCTGTTTACTTTCACCCACGCTAGGGACGTAGCTAGAGTGTCTGGCACGTGAGGCAGGCTTGATCCCATTTCCTCCTCGACTAGAGGCTTATACATGAGACCCAGAACGGTTGACCTTATAAAAGCGTCGCTCGGTGTGGACCACCCCTCTGACTTCACTACAACGGTATTACTGGCCTTTATATCCTATTTGGTCATTGTCCACTTTCCTATGTCTCTGACACCAACAATGTCTTTTGCTTATTGTTATTGCCCTCCAATTGCTTTCAAACCCGCCTGTAGTCCTACATAGTCAACCATTTTAACGATGAATTCCAGATTCTACAATTCTTTCTTCATTGAAGTACCATATTAGAACTTTTGACCCTTATGTCTCTGCATCTCACTGACCTGATCCCTCGCCTCCATTGCTTTTCTTTTTCCGATGAATTACACCATCTGATCACTTAGTTATAAGCAACTCACTTCTTTCAACTTCTACATTATCTACAAACGTTGATTAAAATGCAGCAAATAAGTTGCGGAATGCACTCACGGTTTTAATTTTAATAAAATGTATAAAAGAAAAGCTTCTCCGCATGTGCACAAACACACACACACACACACACACACACACACACGCACACACACACACACACACATTTTAAAACAGGTAGTAAAGCTGGCCACGTGGCCTAATGGATAGGGCGTCTGACTTCGAATCAAAAGATGGCGAGGTCGTGTCTCGTCGTGGTCGGCCAATTTCTTTTATTGCAGAATCTCTGATTAATTTGGTAATTAGATTACTGTTATATGTTGCACGTCTATAATTACTTTCTATTTTTGTTCTGCAAACCATGAGAAGATTTTCTAATCTTGGGACCAGCTATTCCGAAGACGAATTTGTTGTCATTGTTTTTACCGATTAGCCGTATACTAACTTTGATTGTGAAGAATTGTGATCAAAATCTTTCGCTATGTCCAACAAGACTTTTGTTCCGACGGTTTATCTTTTATTATATTACTCAACCTATTTAAATTATTTTATTTTAAAAGATAAACTAAGATGATACGTCGATTTGGTTGCTTAGAGATATCTACAGCAAGGATGAACGACACCATAGAAGGTCTCTCAATGATATGAAATACCACCTTTGTGACAAGGCTCGTGACCAAGATTATAAAGGTTGGGGGTTAAATTCCTGAATTGGGCGGCGCGTTGTGACCTTCATTAAAGCAGTTCATTTCCTGTTGCTCCAAGTTATTCAGCTGTAGCCTACAAGCCAAGTACTGATACAGCCGTTTCTTACTCCAACTGTCACATCCTTAATATTTCGCAGGATCAAAAGTGGGAGGACGAAGATGGTATCTATGTATAGCCATAACTAAATAGTCCCCTAACATTATGAGCAAAAGTTCTGTACATATTATGAAACTATAGTGGGTCGAGAGTGAACTTTCGAGGTACCACTTCAGCGAGTAGTTAAAAAGAATGAAAAAATGACTCGATCACGGCGAGACTCGAGCTTTCAATCTACTCATTCGAAGTTAGACGCCTTATCTATTGGGCTAAGCGGCAGACATATTTGCACTTTAGCCTGTAGCCTACAAGTCAAGTACTGATGCGGCCGTTCTACAAGTGTTACATCCTTAATGCCCCACAAGGTCAAGTGCGAGCGGACGGAGATGGTGTCTATGAATGGCCACAACTAAATAGGCCCCTAACAGGATGAGCGGAGGTACCGTAGTACCACTTTAGCGAAAGGTTTATAAAAGAAAAAGAATTTCGACCACGACGAGACTCGAACTCGCAATCTTCTGATTCGAAGTCAGACGCCTTATCCATTAGGCCACGCGGCCGTCGGTGTCAGCAGGTTTAGAATAATATATATATTTCATAAAATAAATTACGCATGTGGGCGTGTTTGTTGCTTGAGGAGTAACTGAGAGAAGTACTCCGCTTGTGAAATATTCCAAATGTTTCGGCCGCTATACACTTAGTAGACACTAGTCACAGACTCGGGTCTCTACCGAGTGTTTTCTCCGCTGGACAAAGTTACAATTCTTTTCCCATAACAGGAAAAGTCACTACCATATCACCGATCAATATGCCAAACTCGGCTGACACCAGTCTCGTTCGGCAGCATTGATGTGTTGTGTTGAGCTGAGATCCAACAAAGAAAACTCCCTTTTCAAGCTTAGATTACATGTAATTGGTGGCGTGACTAAACGTTCATCTCTAGCACCGTATACCAACTAATTTCATTCTTTCTTCTTACCACTAAATCCATTAACATCAAGATTTACACACTACAAATCTATCGCTATCTACCTCACGTCTAAACTTTATAAAGCCAACAACCATGACTGTTCTCTCGTCCTCGCTGTTATTACCTCACAAAACTCTTATCTGTTTACTTTCACCCACGCTAGGGACGTAGCTAGAGTGTCTGGCACGTGAGGCAGGCTTGATCCCATTTCCTCCTCGACTAGAGGCTTATACATGAGACCCAGAACGGTTGACCTTATAAAAGCGTCTCTCGGTGTGGACCACCCCTCTGACTTCACTACAACGACATTACTGGCCTTTATATCCTATTTGGTCATTGTCCACTTTCCTATGTCTCTGACACCAACAATGTCTTTTGCTTATTGTTATTGCCCTCCAATTGCTTTCAAACCCGCCTGTAGTCCTACATAGTCAACCATTTTAACGATGAATTCCAGATTCTACAATTCTTTCTTCATTGAAGTACCATATTAGAAATTTTGACCCTTATGTCTCTGCATCTCACTGACCTGATCCCTCGCCTCCATTGCTTTTCTTTTTCCGATGAATTACACCATCTGATCACTTAGTTATAAGCAACTCACTTCTTTCAACTTCTACATTATCTACAAACGTTGATTAAAATGCAGCAAATAAGTTGCGGAATGCACTCACGTTTTTAATTTTAATAAAATGTCTAAAAGAAAAGCTTCTCCGCATGTGCACAAACACACACACACACACACACACACACACACACACACACACACACACACACATTGTAAAACAGGTAGTCAGGCTGGCCACGTGGCCTAATGGATAGGGCGTCTGACTTCGAATCAAAAGATGGCGCGATTGTGTCTCGTCGTGGTCGGCCAATTTCTTTTATTGCAGAATCTCTGATTAATTTGGTAATTAGATTACTGTTATATGTTGCACGTCTATAATTACTTTCTATTTTTGTTCTGCAAACCGTGAGAAGATCTTCTAATCTTGGGACCAGCTCTTCCGAAGACGAATTTGTTGTCATTGTTTTTACCGATTAGCCGTATACTAACTTTGATTGTGAAGAATTGTGATCAAAATCTTTCGCTATGTCCAACATGACTTTTGTTCCGACGGTTTATCTTTGATTATATTACTCAACCTATTTAAATTATTTTATTTTAAAAGATAAACTAAGATGATACGTCGATTTGGTTGCTTAGAGATATCTACAGCAATCATGAACGACACCATTGAAGGTCTCTCAATGATATGAAATGCCACCTTTGTGACAAGGCTCGTGACCAAGATTATAAAGGTTGGGGGTTAAATTCCTGAATTGGGCGGCGCGTTGTGACCTTCATTAAAGCAGTTCATTTCCTGTTGCTCCAAGTTATTCAGCTGTAGCCTACAAGCCAAGTACTGATACAGCCGTTTCTTACTCCAACTGTCACATCCTTAATATTTCGCAGGATCAAAAGTGGGAGGACGAAGATGGTATCTATGTATAGCCATAACTAAATAGTCCCCTAACATTATGAGCAAAAGTTCTGTACATATTATGAAACTATAGTGGGTCGAGAGTGAACTTTCGAGGTACCACTTCAGCGAGTAGTTAAAAAGAAAGAAAAAATGACTCGATCACGGCGAGACTCGAGCTTTCAATCTACTCATTCGAAGTTAGACGCCTTATCTATTGGGCTAAGCGGCAGACATATTTGCACTTTAGCCTGTAGCCTACAAGTCAAGTACTGATGCGGCCGTTCTACAACTGTTACATCCTTAATGCTCCACAAGGTCAAGGGCGAGCGGACGGAGATGGTGTCTATGAATGGCCACAACTAAATAAGCCCCTAACAGGATGAGCGGAGGTACCGTAGTACCACTTTAGCGAAAGGTTTATAAAAGAAAAAGAATTTCGACCACGACGAGACTCGAACTCGCAATCTTCTGATTCGAAGTCAGACGCCTTATCCATTAGGCCACGCGGCCGTCTGTATTAACAGGTTTAGAATAATATATATATTTCATAAAATAAATTACGCGTGTGGGCGTGTTTGTTGCTTGAGGAGTAACTGAGAGAAGTACTCCGCTTGTGAAAGGTTCCAGTCTCGTTCGGCAGCATTGATGTGTTGTGTTGAGCTGAGATCCAACAAAGAAAACTCCCTTTTCAAGCTTAGATTACATGTAATTGGTGGCGTGACTAAACGTTCATCTCTAGCACCGTATACCAACTAATTTCATTCTTTCTTCTTACCACTAAATCCATTAACATCAAGATTTACACACTACAAATCTATCGCTATCTACCTTTGTCTAAACTTTATAAAGCCAACATCCATGACTGTTCTCTCGTCCTCGCTGGTATTACCATACACAACTCTTATCTGTTTGCTTTCACCCACGCTAGAGACGTAGCTAGAGTGTCTGGCACGTGAGGCAGGCTTGATCCCATTTCCTCCTCGACTAGAGGCTTATACATGAGACCCAGAACGGTTGACCTTATAAAAGCGTCGCTCGGTGTGGACCACCCCTCTGACTTCACTACAACGGTATTACTGGCCTTTATATCCTATTTGGTCATTGTCCACTTTCCTATGTCTCTGACACCAACAATGTCTTTTGCTTATTGTTATTGCCCTCCAATTGCTTTCAAACCCGCCTGTAGTCCTACATAGTCAACCATTTTAACGATGAATTCCAGATTCTACAATTCTTTCTTCATTGAAGTACCATATTAGAACTTTTGACCCTTATGTCTCAGCATCTCACTGACCTGATCCCTCGCCTCCATTGCTTTTCTTTTTCCGATGAATTACACCATCTGATCACTTAGTTATAAGCAACTCAATTCTTTCAACTTCTACATTATCTACAAACGTTGATTAAAATGCAGCAAATAAGTTGCGGAATGCATTCACGTTTTTAATTTTAATAAAATGTCTAAAAGAAAAGCTTCTCCGCATGTGCACAAACACACACACACACACACACACACACACACATTGTAAAACAGGTAGTCAGGCTGGCCACGTAGCCTAATGGATAGGGCGTCTGACTTCGAATCAAAAGATGGCGAGATTGTGTCTCGTCGTGGTCGTCCAATTTCTTTTATTGCAGAATCTCTGATTAATTTGGTAATTAGATTACTGTTATATGTTGCACGTCTATAATTACTTTCTATTTTTGTTCTGCAAACCATGAGAAGATCTTCTAATCTTGGGACCAGCTCTTCCGAAGACGAATTTGTTGTCATTGTTTTTACCGATTAGCCGTATACTAACTTTGATTGTGAAGAATTGTGATCAAAATCTTTCGCTATGTCCAACATGACTTTTGTTCCGACGGTTTATCTTTTATTATATTACTCAACCTATTTAAATTATTTTATTTTAAAAGATAAACTAAGATGATACGTCGATTTGGTTGCTTAGAGATATCTACAGCAAGGATGAACGACACCATAGAAGGGCTCTCAATGATATGAAATACCACCTTTGTGACAAGGCTCGTGACCAAGATTATAAAGGTTGGGGGTTAAATTCCTGAATTGGGCGGCGCGTTGTCACCTTCATTAAAGCAGTTCATTTCCTGTTGCTCCAAGTTATTCAGCTGTAGCCTACAAGCCAAGTACTGATACAGCCGTTTCTTACTCCAACTGTCACATCCTTAATATTTCGCAGGATCAAAAGTGGGAGGACGAAGATGGTATCTATGTATAGCCATAACTAAATAGTCCCCTAACATTATGAGCAAAAGTTCTGTACATATTATGAAACTATAGTGGGTCGAGAGTGAACTTTCGAGGTACCACTTCAGCGAGTAGTTAAAAAGAAAGAAAAAATGACTCGATCACGGCGAGACTCGAGCTTTCAATCTACTCATTCGAAGTTAGACGCCTTATCTATTGGGCTAAGCGGCAGACATATTTGCACTTTAGCCTGTAGCCTACAAGTCAAGTACTGATGCGGCCGTTCTACAACTGTTACATCCTTAATGCTCCACAAGGTCAAGGGCGAGCGGACGGAGATGGTGTCTATGAATGGCAACAACTAAATAGGCCCCTAACAGGATGAGCGGAGGTACCGTAGTACCACTTTAGCGAAAGGTTTATAAAAGAAAAAGAATTTCGACCACGACGAGACTCGAACTCGCAATCTTCTGATTCGAAGTCAGACGCCTTATCCATTACGCCACGCGGCCGTCTGTATTAACAGGTTTAGAATAATATATATATTTCATAAAATAAATTACGCGTGTGGGCGTGTTTGTTGCTTGAGGAGTAACTGAGAGAAGTACTCCGCTTGTGAAAGGTTCCAGTCTCGTTCGGCAGCATTGATGTGTTGTGTTGAGCTGAGATCCAACAAAGAAAACTCCCTTTTCAAGCTTAGATTACATGTAATTGGTGGCGTGACTAAACGTTCATCTCTAGCACCGTATACCAACTAATTTCATTCTTTCTTCTTACCACTAAATCCATTAACATCAAGATTTACACACTACAAATCTATCGCTATCTACCTTTGTCTAAACTTTATAAAGCCAACATCCATGACTGTTCTCTCGTCCTCGCTGGTATTACCATACACAACTCTTATCTGTTTGCTTTCACCCACGCTAGAGACGTAGCTAGAGTGTCTGGCACGTGAGGCAGGCTTGATCCCATTTCCTCCTCGACTAGAGGCTTATACATGAGACCCAGAACGGTTGACCTTATAAAAGCGTCGCTCGGTGTGGACCACCCCTCTGACTTCACTACAACGGTATTACTGGCCTTTATATCCTATTTGGTCATTGTCCACTTTCCTATGTCTCTGACACCAACAATGTCTTTTGCTTATTGTTATTGCCCTCCAATTGCTTTCAAACCCGCCTGTAGTCCTACATAGTCAACCATTTTAACGATGAATTCCAGATTCTACAATTCTTTCTTCATTGAAGTACCATATTAGAACTTTTGACCCTTATGTCTCAGCATCTCACTGACCTGATCCCTCGCCTCCATTGCTTTTCTTTTTCCGATGAATTACACCATCTGATCACTTAGTTATAAGCAACTCAATTCTTTCAACTTCTACATTATCTACAAACGTTGATTAAAATGCAGCAAATAAGTTGCGGAATGCATTCACGTTTTTAATTTTAATAAAATGTCTAAAAGAAAAGCTTCTCCGCATGTGCACAAACACACACACACACACACACACACACATTGTAAAACAGGTAGTCAGGCTGGCCACGTGGCCTAATGGATAGGGCGTCTGACTTCGAATCAAAAGATGGCGAGATTGTGTCTCGTCGTGGTCGGCCAATTTCTTTTATTGCAGAATCTCTGATTAATTTGGTAATTAGATTACTGTTATATGTTGCACGTCTATAATTACTTTCTATTTTTGTTCTGCAAACCATGAGAAGATCTTCTAATCTTGGGACCAGCTCTTCCGAAGACGAATTTGTTGTCATTGTTTTTACCGATTAGCCGTATACTAACTTTAATTGTGAAGAATTGTGATCAAAATCTTTCGCTATGTCCAACATGACTTTTGTTCCGACGGTTTATCTTTGATTATATTACTCAACCTATTTAAATTATTTTATTTTAAAAGATAAACTAAGATGATACGTCGATTTGGTTGCTTAGAGATATCTACAGCAATCATGAACGACACCATTGAAGGTCTCTCAATGATATGAAATGCCACCTTTGTGACAAGGCTCGTGACCAAGATTATAAAGGTTGGGGGTTAAATTCCTGAATTGGGCGGCGCGTTGTGACCTTCATTAAAGCAGTTCATTTCCTGTTGCTCCAAGTTATTCAGCTGTAGCCTACAAGCCAAGTACTGATACAGCCGTTTCTTACTCCAACTGTCACATCCTTAATATTTCGCAGGATCAAAAGTGGGAGGACGAAGATGGTATCTATGTATAGCCATAACTAAATAGTCCCCTAACATTATGAGCAAAAGTTCTGTACATATTATGAAACTATAGTGGGTCGAGAGTGAACTTTCGAGGTACCACTTCAGCGAGTAGTTAAAAAGAAAGAAAAAATGACTCGATCACGGCGAGACTCGAGCTTTCAATCTACTCATTCGAAGTTAGACGCCTTATCTATTGGGCTAAGCGGCAGACATATTTGCACTTTAGCCTGTAGCCTACAAGTCAAGTACTGATGCGGCCGTTCTACAACTGTTACATCCTTAATGCTCCACAAGGTCAAGGGCGAGCGGACGGAGATGGTGTCTATGAATAGCCACAACTAACTAGGCCCCTAACAGGATGAGCGGAGGTACCGTAGTACCACTTTAGCGAAAGGTTTATAAAAGAAAAAGAATTTCGACCACGACGAGACTCGAATTCGCAATCTTCTGATTCGAAGTCAGACGCCTTATCCATTAGGCCACGCGGCCGTCTGTATTTACAAGTTTAGAATAATATATATATTTCATAAAATAAATTACGTATGTCCGTGTTTGTTGCTTGAGGAGTAACTGAGAGAAGTACTCCGCTTGTGAAAGGTTCCAAATGTTTCGGCCGCTATACACTTAGTAGACACTAGTCACAGACTCGGGTCTCTACCGAGTGTTTTCTCCGCTGGACAAAGTTACAATTCTTTTCCCATAACAGGAAAAGTCACTACCATATCACCGATCAATATGCCAAACTCGGCTGACACCAGTCTCGTTCGGCAGCATTGATGTGTTGTGTTGAGCTGAGATCCAACAAAGAAAACTCCCTTTTCAAGCTTAGATTACATGTAATTGGTGGCGTGACTAAACGTTCATCTCTAGCACCGTATACCAACTAATTTCATTCTTTCTTCTTACCACTAAATCCATTAACATCAAGATTTACACACTACAAATCTATCGCTATCTACCTCACGTCTAAACTTTATAAAGCCAACAACCATAACTGTTCTCTCGTCCTCGCTGTTATTACCTCACAAAACTCTTATCTGTTTACTTTCACCCACGCTAGGGACGTAGCTAGAGTGTCTGGCACGTGAGGCAGGCTTGATCCCATTTCCTCCTCGACTAGAGGCTTATACATGAGACCCAGAACGGTTGACCTTATAAAAGCGTCGCTCGGTGTGGACCACCCCTCTGACTTCACTACAACGGCATTACTGGCCTTTATATCCTATTTGGTCATTGTCCACTTTCCTATGTCTCTGACACCAACAATGTCTTTTGCTTATTGTTATTGCCCTCCAATTGCTTTCAAACCCGCCTGTAGTCCTACATAGTCAACCATTTTAACGATGAATTCCAGATTCTACAATTCTTTCTTCATTGAAGTACCATATTAGAACTTTTGACCCTTATGTCTCTGCATCTCACTGACCTGATCCCTCGCCTCCATTGCTTTTCTTTTTCCGATGAATTACACCATCTGATCACTTAGTTATAAGCAACTCACTTCTTTCAACTCCTACATTATCTACAAACGTTGATTAAAATGCAGCAAATAAGTTGCGGAATGCACTCACGGTTTTAATTTTAATAAAATGTCTAAAAGAAAAGCTTCTCCGCATGTGCACAAACACACACACACACACACACACACACACACACACACACACACACATTTTAAAACAGGTAGTAAAGCTGGCCACGTGGCCTAATGGATAGGGCGTCTGACTTCGAATCAAAAGATGGCGAGGTCGTGTCTCGTCGTGGTCGGCCAATTTCTTTTATTGCAGAATCTCTGATTAATTTGGTAATTAGATTACTGTTATATGTTGCACGTCTATAATTACTTTCTATTTTTGTTCTGCAAACCATGAGAAGATTTTCTAATCTTGGGACCAGCTATTCCGAAGACGAATTTGTTGTCATTGTTTTTACCGATTAGCCGTATACTAACTTTGATTGTGAAGAATTGTGATCAAAATCTTTCGCTATGTCCAACATGACTTTTGTTCCGACGGTTTATCTTTTATTATATTACTGAACCTATTTAAATTATTTTATTTTAAAAGATAAACTAAGATGATACGTCGATTTGGTTGCTTAGAGATATCTACAGCAAGGATGAACGACACCATAGAAGGGCTCTCAATGATATGAAATACCACCTTTGTGACAAGGCTCGTGACCAAGATTATAAAGGTTGGGGGTTAAATTCCTGAATTGGGCGGCGCGTTGTCACCTTCATTAAAGCAGTTCATTTCCTGTTGCTCCAAGTTATTCAGCTGTAGCCTACAAGCCAAGTACTGATACAGCCGTTTCTTACTCCAACTGTCACATCCTTAATATTTCGCAGGATCAAAAGTGGGAGGACGAAGATGGTATCTATGTATAGCCATAACTAAATAGTCCCCTAACATTATGAGCAAAAGTTCTGTACATATTATGAAACTATAGTGGGTCGAGAGTGAACTTTCGAGGTACCACTTCAGCGAGTAGTTAAAAAGAAAGAAAAAATGACTCGATCACGGCGAGACTCGAGCTTTCAATCTACTCATTCGAAGTTAGACGCCTTATCTATTGGGCTAAGCGGCAGACATATTTGCACTTTAGCCTGTAGCCTACAAGTCAAGTACTGATGCGGCCGTTCTACAACTGCTACATCCTTAATGCTCCACAAGGTCAAGGGCGAGCGGACGGAGATGGTGTCTATGAATGGCCACAACTAAATAGGCCCCTAACAGGATGAGCGGAGGTACCGTAGTACCACTTTAGCGAAAGGTTTATAAAAGGAAAAGAATTTCGACCACGACGAGACTCGAACTCGCAATCTTCTGATTCGAAGTCAGACGCCTTATCCATTAGGCCACGCGGCCATCTGTATTAACAGGTTTAGAATAATATATATATTTCATAAAATAAATTACGCATGTGGGCGTGTTTGTTGCTTGAGGAGTAACTGAGAGAAGTACTCCGCTTGTGAAAGGTTCCAAATGTTTCGGCCGCTATACACTTAGTAGACACTAGTCACAGACTCGGGTCTCTACCGAGTGTTTTCTCCGCTGGACAAAGTTACAATTCTTTTCCCATAACAGGAAAAGTCACTACCATATCACCGATCAATATGCCAAACTCGGCTGACACCAGTCTCGTTCGGCAGCATTGATGTGTTGTGTTGAGCTGAGATCCAACAAAGAAAACTCGCTTTTCAAGCTTAGATTACATGTAATTGGTGGCGTGACTAAACGTTCATCTCTAGCACCGTATACCAACTAATTTCATTCTTTCTTCTTACCACTAAATCCATTAACATCAAGATTTACACACTACAAATCTATCGCTATCTACCTCACGTCTAAACTTTATAAAGCCAACAACCATGACTGTTCTCTCGTCCTCGCTGTTATTACCTCACAAAACTCTTATCTGTTTACTTTCACCCACGCTAGGGACGTAGCTAGAGTGTCTGGCACGTGAGGCAGGCTTGATCCCATTTCCTCCTCGACTAGAGGCTTATACATGAGACCCAGAACGGTTGACCTTATAAAAGCGTCGCTCGGTGTGGACCACCCCTCTGACTTCACTACAACGGTATTACTGGCCTTTATATCCTATTTGGTCATTGTCCACTTTCCTATGTCTCTGACACCAACAATGTCTTTTGCTTATTGTTATTGCCCTCCAATTGCTTTCAAACCCGCCTGTAGTCCTACATAGTCAACCATTTTAACGATGAATTCCAGATTCTACAATTCTTTCTTCATTGAAGTACCATATTAGAACTTTTGACCCTTATGTCTCTGCATCTCACTGACCTGATCCCTCGCCTCCATTGCTTTTCTTTTTCCGATGAATTACACCATCTGATCACTTAGTTATAAGCAACTCAATTCTTTCAACTTCTACATTATCTACAAACGTTGATTAAAATGCAGCAAATAAGTTGCGGAATGCATTCACGTTTTTAATTTTAATAAAATGTCTAAAAGAAAAGCTTCTCCGCATGTGCACAAACACACACACACACACACACACACACACACACACACACACACACACACACACAACTCTTATCTGTTTGCTTTCACCCACGCTAGAGACGTAGCTAGAGTGTCTGGCACGTGAGGCAGGCTTGATCCCATTTCCTCCTCGACTAGAGGCTTATACATGAGACCCAGAACGGTTGACCTTATAAAAGCGTCGCTCGGTGTGGACCACCCCTCTGACTTCACTACAACGGTATTACTGGCCTTTATATCCTATTTGGTCATTGTCCACTTTCCTATGTCTCTGACACCAACAATGTCTTTTGCTTATTGTTATTGCCCTCCAATTGCTTTCAAACCCGCCTGTAGTCCTACATAGTCAACCATTTTAACGATGAATTCCAGATTCTACAATTCTTTCTTCATTGAAGTACCATATTAGAACTTTTGACCCTTATGTCTCTGCATCTCACTGGCCTGATCCCTCGCCTCCATTGCTTTTCTTTTTCCGATGAATTACACCATCTGATCACTTAGTTATAAGCAACTCAATTCTTTCAACTTCTACATTATCTACAAACGTTGATTAAAATGCAGCAAATAAGTTGCGGAATGCACTCACGGTTTTAATTTTAATAAAATGTCTAAAAGAAAAGCTTCTCCGCATGTGCACAAACACACACACACACACACACACACACACACACACACACACACACACACACACATTTTAAAACAGGTAGTAAAAAGAAAGAAAAAATGACTCGATCACGGCGAGACTCGAGCTTTCAATCTACTCATTCGAAGTTAGACGCCTTATCTATTGGGCTAAGCGGCAGACATATTTGCACTTTAGCCTGTAGCCTACAAGTCAAGTACTGATGCGGCCGTTCTACAACTGTTACATCCTTAATGCTCCACAAGGTCAAGGGCGAGCGGACGGAGATGGTGTCTATGAATGGCCACAACTAACTAGGCCCCTAACAGGATGAGTGGAGGTACCGTAGTACCACTTTAGCGAAAGGTTTATAAAAGAAAAAGAATTTCGACCACGACGAAACTCGAACTCGCAATCTTCTGATTCGAAGTCAGACGCCTTATCCATTAGGCCACGCGGCCGTCTGTATTTACATGTTTAGAATAATATATATATTTCATAAAATAAATTACGTATGTCCGTGTTTGTTGCTTGAGGAGTAACTGAGAGAAGTACTCCGCTTGTGAAAGGTTCCGAATGTTTCGGCCGCTATACACTTAGTAGACACTAGTCACAGACTCGGGTCTCTACCGAGTGTTTTCTCCGCTGGACAAAGTTACAATTCTTTTCCCATAACAGGAAAAGTCACTACCATATCACCGATCAATATGCCAAACTCGGCTGACACCAGTCTCGTTCGGCAGCATTGATGTGTTGTGTTGAGCTGAGATCCAACAAAGAAAACTCCCTTTTCAAGCTTAGATTACATGTAATTGGTGGCGTGACTAAACGTTCATCTCTAGCACCGTATACCAACTAATTTCATTCTTTCTTCTTACCACTAAATCCATTAACATCAAGATTTACACACTACAAATCTATCGCTATCTACCTCACGTCTAAACTTTATAAAGCCAACAACCATGACTGTTCTCTCGTCCTCGCTGTTATTACCTCACAAAACTCTTATCTGTTTACTTTCACCCACGCTAGGGACGTAGCTAGAGTGTCTGGCACGTGAGGCAGGCTTGATCCCATTTCCTCCTCGACTAGAGGCTTATACATGAGACCCAGAACGGTTGACCTTATAAAAGCGTCGCTCGGTGTGGACCACCCCTCTGACTTCACTACAACGGTATTACTGGCCTTTATATCCTATTTGGTCATTGTCCACTTTCCTATGTCTCTGACACCAACAATGTCTTTTGCTTATTGTTATTGCCCTCCAATTGCTTTCAAACCCGCCTGTAGTCCTACATAGTCAACCATTTTAACGATGAATTCCAGATTCTACAATTCTTTCTTCATTGAAGTACCATATTAGAACTTTTGACCCTTATGTCTCTGCATCTCACTGACCTGATCCCTCGCCTCCATTGCTTTTCTTTTTCCGATGAATTACACCATCTGATCACTTAGTTATAAGCAACTCACTTCTTTCAACTTCTACATTATCTACAAACGTTGATTAAAATGCAGCAAATAAGTTGCGGAATGCACTCACGGTTTTAATTTTAATAAAATGTCTAAAAGAAAAGCTTCTCCGCATGTGCACAAACACACACACACACACACACACACACACACACGCACACACACACACACACACATTTTAAAACAGGTAGTAAAGCTGGCCACGTGGCCTAATGGATAGGGCGTCTAACTTCGAATCAAAAGATGGCGAGGTCGTGTCTCGTCGTGGTCGGCCAATTTCTTTTATTGCAGAATCTCTGATTAATTTGGTAATTAGATTACTGTTATATGTTGCACGTCTATAATTACTTTCTATTTTTGTTCTGCAAACCATGAGAAGATCTTCTAATCTTGGGACCAGCTCTTCCGAAGACGAATTTGTTGTCATTGTTTTTACCGATTAGCCGTATACTAACTTTGATTGTGAAGAATTGTGATCAAAATCTTTCGCTATGTCCAACATGACTTTTGTTCCGACGGTTTATCTTTTATTATATTACTGAACCTATTTAAATTATTTTATTTTAAAAGATAAACTAAGATGATACGTCGATTTGGTTGCTTAGAGATATCTACAGCAAGGATGAACGACACCATAGAAGGTCTCTCAATGATATGAAATACCACCTTTGTGACAAGGCTCGTGACCAAGATTATAAAGGTTGGGGGTTAAATTCCTGAATTGGGCGGCGCGTTGTCACCTTCATTAAAGCAGTTCATTTCCTGTTGCTCCAAGTTATTCAGCTGTAGCCTACAAGCCAAGTACTGATACAGCCGTTTCTTACTCCAACTGTCACATCCTTAATATTTCGCAGGATCAAAAGTGGGAGGACGAAGATGGTATCTATGTATAGCCATAACTAAATAGTCCCCTAACATTATGAGCAAAAGTTCTGTACATATTATGAAACTATAGTGGGTCGAGAGTGAACTTTCGAGGTACCACTTCAGCGAGTAGTTAAAAAGAATGAAAAAATGACTCGATCACGGCGAGACTCGAGCTTTCAATCTACTCATTCGAAGTTAGACGCCTTATCTATTGGGCTAAGCGGCAGACATATTTGCACTTTAGCCTGTAGCCTACAAGTCAAGTACTGATGCGGCCGTTCTACAAGTGTTACATCCTTAATGCTCCACAAGGTCAAGTGCGAGCGGACGGAGATGGTGTCTATGAATGGCCACAACTAAATAGGCCCCTAACAGGATGAGCGGAGGTACCGTAGTACCACTTTAGCGAAAGGTTTATAAAAGAAAAAGAATTTCGACCACGACGAGACTCGAACTCGCAATCTTCTGATTCGAAGTCAGACGCCTTATCCATTAGGCCACGCAGTCGTCTGTATTTACATGTTTAGAATAATATATATATTTCATAAAATAAATTACGTATGTCCGTGTTTGTTGCTTGAGGAGTAACTGAGAGAAGTACTCCGCTTGTGAAAGGTTCCAAATGTTTCGGCCGCTATACACTTAGTAGACACTAGTCACAGACTCGGGTCTCTACCGAGTGTTTTCTCCGCTGGACAAAGTTACAATTCTTTTCCCATAACAGGAAAAGTCACTACCATATCACCGATCAATATGCCAAACTCGGCTGACACCAGTCTCGTTCGGCAGCATTGATGTGTTGTGTTGAGCTGAGATCCAACAAAGAAAACTCCCTTTTCAAGCTTAGATTACATGTAATTGGTGGCGTGACTAAACGTTCATCTCTAGCACCTTATACCAACTAATTTCATTCTTTCTTCTTACCACTAAATCCATTAACATCAAGATTTACACACTACAAATCTATCGCTATCTACCTCACGTCTAAACTTTATAAAGCCAACAACCATGACTGTTCTCTCGTCCTCGCTGTTATTACCTCACAAAACTCTTATCTGTTTACTTTCACCCACGCTAGGGACGTAGCTAGAGTGTCTGGCACGTGAGGCAGGCTTGATCCCATTTCCTCCTCGACTAGAGGCTTATACATGAGACCCAGAACGGTTGACCTTATAAAAGCGTCTCTCGGTGTGGACCACCCCTCTGACTTCACTACAACGACATTACTGGCCTTTATATCCTATTTGGTCATTGTCCACTTTCCTATGTCTCTGACACCAACAATGTCTTTTGCTTATTGTTATTGCCCTCCAATTGCTTTCAAACCCGCCTGTAGTCCTACATAGTCAACCATTTTAACGATGAATTCCAGATTCTACAATTCTTTCTTCATTGAAGTACCATATTAGAACTTTTGACCCTTATGTCTCTGCATCTCACTGACCTGATCCCTCGCCTCCATTGCTTTTCTTTTTCCGATGAATTACACCATCTGATCACTTAGTTATAAGCAACTCACTTCTTTCAACTTCTACATTATCTACAAACGTTGATTAAAATGCAGCAAATAAGTTGCGGAATGCACTCACGTTTTTAATTTTAATAAAATGTCTAAAAGAAAAGCTTCTCCGCATGTGCACAAACACACACACACACACACACACACACACACACACACACACACACACACACACACATTGTAAAACAGGTAGTCAGGCTGGCCACGTGGCCTAATGGATAGGGCGTCTGACTTCGAATCAAAAGATGGCGCGATTGTGTCTCGTCGTGGTCGGCCAATTTCTTTTATTGCAGAATCTCTGATTAATTTGGTAATTAGATTACTGTTATATGTTGCACGTCTATAATTACTTTCTATTTTTGTTCTGCAAACCGTGAGAAGATCTTCTAATCTTGGGACCAGCTCTTCCGAAGACGAATTTGTTGTCATTGTTTTTACCGATTAGCCGTATACTAACTTTGATTGTGAAGAATTGTGATCAAAATCTTTCGCTATGTCCAACATGACTTTTGTTCCGACGGTTTATCTTTGATTATATTACTCAACCTATTTAAATTATTTTATTTTAAAAGATAAACTAAGATGATACGTCGATTTGGTTGCTTAGAGATATCTACAGCAATCATGAACGACACCATTGAAGGTCTCTCAATGATATGAAATGCCACCTTTGTGACAAGGCTCGTGACCAAGATTATAAAGGTTGGGGGTTAAATTCCTGAATTGGGCGGCGCGTTGTGACCTTCATTAAAGCAGTTCATTTCCTGTTGCTCCAAGTTATTCAGCTGTAGCCTACAAGCCAAGTACTGATACAGCCGTTTCTTACTCCAACTGTCACATCCTTAATATTTCGCAGGATCAAAAGTGGGAGGACGAAGATGGTATCTATGTATAGCCATAACTAAATAGTCCCCTAACATTATGAGCAAAAGTTCTGTACATATTATGAAACTATAGTGGGTCGAGAGTGAACTTTCGAGGTACCACTTCAGCGAGTAGTTAAAAAGAAAGAAAAAATGACTCGATCACGGCGAGACTCGAGCTTTCAATCTACTCATTCGAAGTTAGACGCCTTATCTATTGGGCTAAGCGGCAGACATATTTGCACTTTAGCCTGTAGCCTACAAGTCAAGTACTGAAGCGGCCGTTCTACAACTGTTACATCCTTAATGCTCCACAAGGTCAAGGGCGAGCGGACGGAGATGGTGTCTATGAATGGCCACAACTAAATAAGCCCCTAACAGGATGAGCGGAGGTACCGTAGTACCACTTTAGCGAAAGGTTTATAAAAGAAAAAGAATTTCGACCACGACGAGACTCGAACTCGCAATCTTCTGATTCGAAGTCAGACGCCTTATCCATTAGGCCACGCGGCCGTCTGTATTAACAGGTTTAGAATAATATATATATTTCATAAAATAAATTACGCGTGTGGGCGTGTTTGTTGCTTGAGGAGTAACTGAGAGAAGTACTCCGCTTGTGAAAGGTTCCAGTCTCGTTCGGCAGCATTGATGTGTTGTGTTGAGCTGAGATCCAACAAAGAAAACTCCCTTTTCAAGCTTAGATTACATGTAATTGGTGGCGTGACTAAACGTTCATCTCTAGCACCGTATACCAACTAATTTCATTCTTTCTTCTTACCACTAAATCCATTAACATCAAGATTTACACACTACAAATCTATCGCTATCTACCTTTGTCTAAACTTTATAAAGCCAACATCCATGACTGTTCTCTCGTCCTCGCTGGTATTACCATACACAACTCTTATCTGTTTGCTTTCACCCACGCTAGAGACGTAGCTAGAGTGTCTGGCACGTGAGGCAGGCTTGATCCCATTTCCTCCTCGACTAGAGGCTTATACATGAGACCCAGAACGGTTGACCTTATAAAAGCGTCGCTCGGTGTGGACCACCCCTCTGACTTCACTACAACGGTATTACTGGCCTTTATATCCTATTTGGTCATTGTCCACTTTCCTATGTCTCTGACACCAACAATGTCTTTTGCTTATTGTTATTGCCCTCCAATTGCTTTCAAACCCGCCTGTAGTCCTACATAGTCAACCATTTTAACGATGAATTCCAGATTCTACAATTCTTTCTTCATTGAAGTACCATATTAGAACTTTTGACCCTTATGTCTCAGCATCTCACTGACCTGATCCCTCGCCTCCATTGCTTTTCTTTTTCCGATGAATTACACCATCTGATCACTTAGTTATAAGCAACTCAATTCTTTCAACTTCTACATTATCTACAAACGTTGATTAAAATGCAGCAAATAAGTTGCGGAATGCATTCACGTTTTTAATTTTAATAAAATGTCTAAAAGAAAAGCTTCTCCGCATGTGCACAAACACACACACACACACACACACACACACACACACACACACACACACACACACACACACTCACATTGTAAAACAGGTAGTCAGGCTGGCCACGTGGCCTAATGGATAGGGCGTCTGACTTCGAATCAAAAGATGGCGCGATTGTGTCTCGTCGTGGTCGGCCAATTTCTTTTATTGCAGAATCTCTGATTAATTTGGTAATTAGATTACTGTTATATGTTGCACGTCTATAATTACTTTCTATTTTTGTTCTGCAAACCGTGAGAAGATCTTCTAATCTTGGGACCAGCTCTTCCGAAGACGAATTTGTTGTCATTGTTTTTACCGATTAGCCGTATACTAACTTTGATTGTGAAGAATTGTGATCAAAATCTTTCGCTATGTCCAACATGACTTTTGTTCCGACGGTTTATCTTTGATTATATTACTCAACCTATTTAAATTATTTTATTTTAAAAGATAAACTAAGATGATACGTCGATTTGGTTGCTTAGAGATATCTACAGCAATCATGAACGACACCATTGAAGGTCTCTCAATGATATGAAATGCCACCTTTGTGACAAGGCTCGTGACCAAGATTATAAAGGTTGGGGGTTAAATTCCTGAATTGGGCGGCGCGTTGTGACCTTCATTAAAGCAGTTCATTTCCTGTTGCTCCAAGTTATTCAGCTGTAGCCTACAAGCCAAGTACTGATACAGCCGTTTCTTACTCCAACTGTCACATCCTTAATATTTCGCAGGATCAAAAGTGGGAGGACGAAGATGGTATCTATGTATAGCCATAACTAAATAGTCCCCTAACATTATGAGCAAAAGTTCTGTACATATTATGAAACTATAGTGGGTCGAGAGTGAACTTTCGAGGTACCACTTCAGCGAGTAGTTAAAAAGAAAGAAAAAATGACTCGATCACGGCGAGACTCGAGCTTTCAATCTACTCATTCGAAGTTAGACGCCTTATCTATTGGGCTAAGCGGCAGACATATTTGCACTTTAGCCTGTAGCCTACAAGTCAAGTACTGATGCGGCCGTTCTACAACTGTTACATCCTTAATGCTCCACAAGGTCAAGGGCGAGCGGACGGAGATGGTGTCTATGAATGGCCACAACTAAATAAGCCCCTAACAGGATGAGCGGAGGTACCGTAGTACCACTTTAGCGAAAGGTTTATAAAAGAAAAAGAATTTCGACCACGACGAGACTCGAACTCGCAATCTTCTGATTCGAAGTCAGACGCCTTATCCATTAGGCCACGCGGCCGTCTGTATTAACAGGTTTAGAATAATATATATATTTCATAAAATAAATTACGCGTGTGGGCGTGTTTGTTGCTTGAGGAGTAACTGAGAGAAGTACTCCGCTTGTGAAAGGTTCCAGTCTCGTTCGGCAGCATTGATGTGTTGTGTTGAGCTGAGATCCAACAAAGAAAACTCCCTTTTCAAGCTTAGATTACATGTAATTGGTGGCGTGACTAAACGTTCATCTCTAGCACCGTATACCAACTAATTTCATTCTTTCTTCTTACCACTAAATCCACTAACATCAAGATTTACACACTACAAATCTATCGCTATCTACCTTTGTCTAAACTTTATAAAGCCAACATCCATGACTGTTCTCTCGTCCTCGCTGGTATTACCATACACAACTCTTATCTGTTTGCTTTCACCCACGCTAGAGACGTAGCTAGAGTGTCTGGCACGTGAGGCAGGCTTGATCCCATTTCCTCCTCGACTAGAGGCTTATACATGAGACCCAGAACGGTTGACCTTATAAAAGCGTCGCTCGGTGTGGACCACCCCTCTGACTTCACTACAACGGTATTACTGGCCTTTATATCCTATTTGGTCATTGTCCACTTTCCTATGTCTCTGACACCAACAATGTCTTTTGCTTATTGTTATTGCCCTCCAATTGCTTTCAAACCCGCCTGTAGTCCTACATAGTCAACCATTTTAACGATGAATTCCAGATTCTACAATTCTTTCTTCATTGATGTACCATATTAGAACTTTTGACCCTTATGTCTCAGCATCTCACTGACCTGATCCCTCGCCTCCATTGCTTTTCTTTTTCCGATGAATTACACCATCTGATCACTTAGTTATAAGCAACTCAATTCTTTCAACTTCTACATTATCTACAAACGTTGATTAAAATGCAGCAAATAAGTTGCGGAATGCATTCACGTTTTTAATTTTAATAAAATGTCTAAAAGAAAAGCTTCTCCGCATGTGCACAAACACACACACACACACACACACACACACATTGTAAAACAGGTAGTCAGGCTGGCCACGTGGCCTAATGGATAGGGCGTCTGACTTCGAATCAAAAGATGGCGAGGTTGTGTCTCGTCGTGGTCGTCCAATTTCTTTTATTGCAGAATCTCTGATTAATTTGGTAATTAGATTACTGTTATATGTTGCACGTCTATAATTACTTTCTATTTTTGTTCTGCAAACCATGAGAAGATCTTCTAATCTTGGGACCAGCTCTTCCGAAGACGAATTTGTTGTCATTGTTTTTACCGATTAGCCGTATACTAACTTTGATTGTGAAGAATTGTGATCAAAATCTTTCGCTATGTCCAACATGACTTTTGTTCCGACGGTTTATCTTTGATTATATTACTCAACCTATTTAAATTATTTTATTTTAAAAGATAAACTAAGATGATACGTCGATTTGGTTGCTTAGAGATATCTACAGTAATCATGAACGACACCATTGAAGGTCTCTCAATGATATGAAATACCACCTTTGTGACAAGGCTCGTGACCAAGATTATAAAGGTTGGGGGTTAAATTCCTGAATTGGGCGGCGCGTTGTGACCTTCATTAAAGCAGTTCATTTCCTGTTGCTCCAAGTTATTCAGCTGTAGCCTACAAGCCAAGTACTGATACAGCCGTTTCTTACTCCAACTGTCACATCCTTAATATTTCGCAGGATCAAAAGTGGGAGGACGAAGATGGTATCTATGTATAGCCATAACTAAATAGTCCCCTAACATTATGAGCAAAAGTTCTGTACATATTATGAAACTATAGTGGGTCGAGAGTGAACTTTCGAGGTACCACTTCAGCGAGTAGTTAAAAAGAAAGAAAAAATGACTCGATCACGGCGAGACTCGAGCTTTCAATCTACTCATTCGAAGTTAGACGCCTTATCTATTGGGCTAAGCGGCAGACATATTTGCACTTTAGCCTGTAGCCTACAAGTCAAGTACTGATGCGGCCGTTCTACAACTGTTACATCCTTAATGCTCCACAAGGTCAAGGGCGAGCGGACGGAGATGGTGTCTATGAATGGCAACAACTAAATAGGCCCCTAACAGGATGAGCGGAGGTACCGTAGTACCACTTTAGCGAAAGGTTTATAAAAGAAAAAGAATTTCGACCACGACGAGAATCGAACTCGCAATCTTCTGATTCGAAGTCAGACGCCTTATCCATTACGCCACGCGGCCGTCTGTATTAACAGGTTTAGAATAATATATATATTTCATAAAATAAATTACGCGTGTGGGCGTGTTTGTTGCTTGAGGAGTAACTGAGAGAAGTACTCCGCTTGTGAAAGGTTCCAGTCTCGTTCGGCAGCATTGATGTGTTGTGTTGAGCTGAGATCCAACAAAGAAAACTCCCTTTTCAAGCTTAGATTACATGTAATTGGTGGCGTGACTAAACGTTCATCTCTAGCACCGTATACCAACTAATTTCATTCTTTCTTCTTACCACTAAATCCATTAACATCAAGATTTACACACTACAAATCTATCGCTATCTACCTTTGTCTAAACTTTATAAAGCCAACATCCATGACTGTTCTCTCGTCCTCGCTGGTATTACCATACACAACTCTTATATGTTTGCTTTCACCCACGCTAGAGACGTAGCTAGAGTGTCTGGCACGTGAGGCAGGCTTGATCCCATTTCCTCCTCGACTAGAGGCTTATACATGAGACCCAGAACGGTTGACCTTATAAAAGCGTCGCTCGGTGTGGACCACCCCTCTGACTTCACTACAACGGTATTACTGGCCTTTATATCCTATTTGGTCATTGTCCACTTTCCTATGTCTCTGACACCAACAATGTCTTTTGCTTATTGTTATTGCCCTCCAATTGCTTTCAAACCCGCCTGTAGTCCTACATAGTCAACCATTTTAACGATGAATTCCAGATTCTACAATTCTTTCTTCATTGAAGTACCATATTAGAACTTTTGACCCTTATGTCTCAGCATCTCACTGACCTGATCCCTCGCCTCCATTGCTTTTCTTTTTCCGATGAATTACACCATCTGATCACTTAGTTATAAGCAACTCAATTCTTTCAACTTCTACATTATCTACAAACGTTGATTAAAATGCAGCAAATAAGTTGCGGAATGCATTCACGTTTTTAATTTTAATAAAATGTCTAAAAGAAAAGCTTCTCCGCATGTGCACAAACACACACACACACACACACACACACACACACACACACACACACATTGTAAAACAGGTAGTCAGGCTGGCCACGTGGCCTAATGGATAGGGCGTCTGACTTCGAATCAAAAGATGGCGCGATTGTGTCTCGTCGTGGTCGGCCAATTTCTTTTATTGCAGAATCTCTGATTAATTTGGTAATTAGATTACTGTTATATGTTGCACGTCTATAATTACTTTCCATTTTTGTTCTGCAAACCGTGAGAAGATCTTCTAATCTTGGGACCAGCTCTTCCGAAGACGAATTTGTTGTCATTGTTTTTACCGATTAGCCGTATACTAACTTTGATTGTGAAGAATTGTGATCAAAATCTTTCGCTATGTCCAACATGACTTTTGTTCCGACGGTTTATCTTTGATTATATTACTCAACCTATTTAAATTATTTTATTTTAAAAGATAAACTAAGATGATACGTCGATTTGGTTGCTTAGAGATATCTACAGCAATCATGAACGACACCATTGAAGGTCTCTCAATGATATGAAATGCCACCTTTGTGACAAGGCTCGTGACCAAGATTATAAAGGTTGGGGGTTAAATTCCTGAATTGGGCGGCGCGTTGTGACCTTCATTAAAGCAGTTCATTTCCTGTTGCTCCAAGTTATTCAGCTGTAGCCTACAAGCTAAGTACTGATACAGCCGTTTCTTACTCCAACTGTCACATCCTTAATATTTCGCAGGATCAAAAGTGGGAGGACGAAGATGGTATCTATGTATAGCCATAACTAAATAGTCCCCTAACATTATGAGCAAAAGTTCTGTACATATTATGAAACTATAGTGGGTCGAGAGTGAACTTTCGAGGTACCACTTCAGCGAGTAGTTAAAAAGAAAGAAAAAATGACTCGATCACGGCGAGACTCGAGCTTTCAATCTACTCATTCGAAGTTAGACGCCTTATCTATTGGGCTAAGCGGCAGACATATTTGCACTTTAGCCTGTAGCCTACAAGTCAAGTACTGATGCGGCCGTTCTACAACTGTTACCTCCTTAATGCTCCACAAGGTCAAGGGCGAGCGGACGGAGATGGTGTCTATGAATGGCCACAACTAAATAGGCCCCTAACAGGATGAGCGGAGGTACCGTAGTACCACTTTAGCGAAAGGTTTATAAAAGAAAAAGAATTTCGACCACGACGAGACTCGAACTCGCAATCTTCTGATTCGAAGTCAGACGCCTTATCCATTAGGCCACGCGGCCGTCTGTATTTACAGGTTTAGAATAATATATATATTTCATAAAATAAATTACGTATGTCCGTGTTTGTTGCTTGAGGAGTAACTGAGAGAAGTACTCCGCTTGTGAAAGGTTCCAAATGTTTCGGCCGCTATACACTTAGTAGACACTAGTCACAGACTCGGGTCTCTACCGAGTGTTTTCTCCGCTGGACAAAGTTACAATTCTTTTCCCATAACAGGAAAAGTCACTACCATATCACCGATCAATATGCCAAACTCGGCTGACACCAGTCTCGTTCGGCAGCATTGATGTGTTGTGTTGAGCTGAGATCCAACAAAGAAAACTCCCTTTTCAAGCTTAGATTACATGTAATTGGTGGCGTGACTAAACGTTCATCTCTAGCACCGTATACCAACTAATTTCATTCTTTCTTCTTACCACTAAATCCATTAACATCAAGATTTACACACTACAAATCTATCGCTATCTACCTTTGTCTAAACTTTATAAAGCTAACATCCATGACTGTTCTCTCGTCCTCGCTGGTATTACCATACACAACTCTTATCTGTTTGCTTTCACCCACGCTAGAGACGTAGCTAGAGTGTCTGGCACGTGAGGCAGGCTTGATCCCATTTCCTCCTCGACTAGAGGCTTATACATGAGACCCAGAACGGTTGACCTTATAAAAGCGTCGCTCAGTGTGGACCACCCCTCTGACTTCACTACAACGGTATTACTGGCCTTTATATCCTATTTGGTCATTGTCCACTTTCCTATGTCTCTGACACCAACAATGTCTTTTGCTTATTGTTATTGCCCTCCAATTGCTCTCAAACCCACCTGTAGTCCTACATAGTCAACCATTTTAACGATGAATTCCAGATTCTACAATTCTTTCTTCATTGAAGTACCATATTAGAACTTTTGACCCTTATGTCTCTGCATCTCACTGACCTGATCCCTCGCCTCCATTGCTTTTCTTTTTCCGATGAATTACACCATCTGATCACTTAGTTATAAGCAACTCAATTCTTTCAACTTCTACATTATCTACAAACGTTGATTAAAATGCAGCAAATAAGTTGCGGAATGCATTCACGTTTTTAATTTTAATAAAATGTCTAAAAGTAAAGCTTCTCCGCATGTGCACAAACACACACACACACACACACACACACACACACACATTGTAAAACAGGTAGTCAGGCTGGCCACGTGGCCTAATGGATTGGGCGTCTGACTTCGAATCAAAAGATGGCGAGATTGTGTCTCGTCGTGGTCGGCCAATTTCTTTTATTGCAGAATCTCTGATTAATTTGGTAATTAGATTACTGTTATATGTTGCACGTCTATAATTACTTTCTATTTTTGTTCTGCAAACCATGAGAAGATCTAATCTTGGGACCAGCTCTTCCGAAGACGAATTTGTTGTCATTGTTTTTACCGATTAGCCGTATACTAACTTTGATTGTGAAGAATTGTGATCAAAATCTTTCGCTATGTCCAACATGACTTTTGTTCCGACGGTTTATCTTTGATTATATTACTCAACCTATTTAAATTATTTTATTTTGAAAGATAAACTAAGATGATACGTCGATTTGGTTGCTTAGAGATATCTACAGCAATCATGAACGACACCATTGAAGGTCTCTCAATGATATGAAATGCCACCTTTGTGACAAGGCTCGTGACCAAGATTATAAAGGTTGGGGGTTAAATTCCTGAATTGGGCGGCGCGTTGTGACCTTCATTAAAGCAGTTCATTTCCTGTTGCTCCAAGTTATTCAGCTGTAGCCTACAAGCCAAGTACTGATACAGCCGTTTCTTACTCCAACTGTCACATCCTTAATATTTCGCAGGATCAAAAGTGGGAGGACGAAGATGGTATCTATGTATAGCCATAACTAAATAGTCCCCTAACATTATGAGCAAAAGTTCTGTACATATTATGAAACTATAGTGGGTCGAGAGTGAACTTTCGAGGTACCACTTCAGCGAGTAGTTAAAAAGAAAGAAAAAATGACTCGATCACGGCGAGACTCGAGCTTTCAATCTACTCATTCGAAGTTAGACGCCTTATCTATTGGGCTAAGCGGCAGACATATTTGCACTTTAGCCTGTAGCCTACAAGTCAAGTACTGATGCGGCCGTTCTACAACTGTTACATCCTTAATGCTCCACAAGGTCAAGGGCGAGCGGACGGAGATGGTGTCTATGAATAGCCACAACTAACTAGGCCCCTAACAGGATGAGCGGAGGTACCGTAGTACCACTTTAGCGAAAGGTTTATAAAAGAAAAAGAATTTCGACCACGACGAGACTCGAACTCGCAATCTTCTGATTCGAAGTCAAACGCCTTATCCATTAGGCCACACGGCCGTCTGTATTTACAGGTTTAGAATAATATATATATTTCATAAAATAAATTACGTATGTCCGTGTTTGTTGCTTGAGGAGTAACTGAGAGAAGTACTCCGCTTGTGAAAGGTTCCAAATGTTTCGGCCGCTATACACTTAGTAGACACTAGTCACAGACTCGGGTCTCTACCGAGTGTTTTCTCCGCTGGACAAAGTTACAATTCTTTTCCCATAACAGGAAAAGTCACTACCATATCACCGATCAATATGCCAAACTCGGCTGACACCAGTCTCGTTCGGCAGCATTGATGTGTTGTGTTGAGCTGAGATCCAACAAAGAAAACTCCCTTTTCAAGCTTAGATTACATGTAATTGGTGGCGTGACTAAACGTTCATCTCTAGCACCGTATACCAACTAATTTCATTCTTTCTTCTTACCACTAAATCCATTAACATCAAGATTTACACACTACAAATCTATCGCTATCTACCTCACGTCTAAACTTTATAAAGCCAACAACCATGACTGTTCTCTCGTCCTCGCTGTTATTACCTCACAAAACTCTTATCTGTTTACTTTCACCCACGCTAGGGACGTAGCTAGAGTGTCTGGCACGTGAGGCAGGCTTGATCCCATTTCCTCCTCGACTAGAGGCTTATACATGAGACCCAGAACGGTTGACCTTATAAAAGCGTCGCTCGGTGTGGACCACCCCTCTGACTTCACTACAACAGCATTACTGGCCTTTATATCCTATTTGGTCATTGTCCACTTTCCTATGTCTCTGACACCAACAATGTCTTTTGCTTATTGTTATTGCCCTCCAATTGCTTTCAAACCCGCCTGTAGTCCTACATAGTCAACCATTTTAACGATGAATTCCAGATTCTACAATTCTTTCTTCATTGAAGTACCATATTAGAACTTTTGACCCTTATGTCTCTGCATCTCACTGACCTGATCCCTCGCCTCCATTGCTTTTCTTTTTCCGATGAATTACACCATCTGATCACTTAGTTATAAGCAACTCAATTCTTTCAACTTCTACATTATCTACAAACGTTGATTAAAATGCAGCAAATAAGTTGCGGAATGCATTCACGTTTTTAATTTTAATAAAATGTCTAAAAGAAAAGCTTCTCCGCATGTGCACAACACACACACACACACACACACACACACACACACACACACACACACACACACACATTGTAAAACAGGTAGTCAGGCTGGCCACGTGGCCTAATGGATAGGGCGTCTGACTTCGAATCAAAAGATGGCGAGATTGTGTCTCGTCGTGATCGGCCAATTTCTTTTATTGCAGAATCTCTGATTAATTTGGTAATTAGATTACTGTTATATGTTGCACGTCTATAATTACTTTCTATTTTTGTTCTGCAAACCATGAGAAGATCTTCTAATCTTGGGACCAGCTCTTCCGAAGACGAATTTGTTGTCATTGTTTTTACCGATTAGCCGTATACTAACTTTGATTGTGAAGAATTGTGATCAAAATCTTTCGCTATGTCCAACATGACTTTTGTTCCGACGGTTTATCTTTGATTATATTACTCAACCTATTTAAATTATTTTATTTTAAAAGATAAACTAAGATGATACGTCGATTTGGTTGCTTAGAGATATCTACAGCAATCATGAACGACACCATTGAAGGTCTCTCAATGATATGAAATGCCACCTTTGTGACAAGGCTCGTGACCAAGATTATAAAGGTTGGGGGTTAAATTCCTGAATTGGGCGGCGCGTTGTCACCTTCATTAAAGCAGTTCATTTCCTGTTGCTCCAATTTATTCAGCTGTAGCCTACAAGCCAAGTACTGATACAGCCGTTTCTTACTCCAACTGTCACATCCTTAATATTTCGCAGGATCAAAAGTGGGAGGACGAAGATGGTATCTATGTATAGCCATAACTAAATAGTCCCCTAACATTATGAGCAAAAGTTCTGTACATATTATGAAACTATAGTGGGTCGAGAGTGAACTTTCGAGGTACCACTTCAGCGAGTAGTTAAAAAGAAAGAAAAAATGACTCGATCACGGCGAGACTCGAGCTTTCAATCTACTCATTCGAAGTTAGACGCCTTATCTATTGGGCTAAGCGGCAGACATATTTGCACTTTAGCCTGTAGCCTACAAGTCAAGTACTGATGCGGCCGTTCTACAACTGTTACCTCCTTAATGCTCCACAAGGTCAAGGGCGAGCGGACGGAGATGGTGTCTATGAATGGCCACAACTAAATAGGCCCCTAACAGGATGAGCGGAGGTACCGTAGTACCACTTTAGCGAAAGGTTTATAAAAGAAAAAGAATTTCGACCACGACGAGACTCGAACTCGCAATCTTCTGATTCGAAGTCAGACGCCTTATCCATTAGGCCACGCGGCCGTCTGTATTTACAGGTTTAGAATAATATATATATTTCATAAAATAAATTACGTATGTCCGTGTTTGTTGCTTGAGGAGTAACTGAGAGAAGTACTCCGCTTGTGAAAGGTTCCAAATGTTTCGGCCGCTATACACTTAGTAGACACTAGTCACAGACTCGGGTCTCTACCGAGTGTTTTCTCCGCTGGACAAAGTTACAATTCTTTTCCCATAACAGGAAAAGTCACTACCATATCACCGATCAATATGCCAAACTCGGCTGACACCAGTCTCGTTCGGCAGCATTGATGTGTTGTGTTGAGCTGAGATCCAACAAAGAAAACTCCCTTTTCAAGCTTAGATTACATGTAATTGGTGGCGTGACTAAACGTTCATCTCTAGCACCGTATACCAACTAATTTCATTCTTTCTTCTTACCACTAAATCCATTAACATCAAGATTTACACACTACAAATCTATCGCTATCTACCTTTGTCTAAACTTTATAAAGCTAACATCCATGACTGTTCTCTCGTCCTCGCTGGTATTACCATACACAACTCTTATCTGTTTGCTTTCACCCACGCTAGAGACGTAGCTAGAGTGTCTGGCACGTGAGGCAGGCTTGATCCCATTTCCTCCTCGACTAGAGGCTTATACATGAGACCCAGAACGGTTGACCTTATAAAAGCGTCGCTCGGTGTGGACCACCCCTCTGACTTCACTACAACGGTATTACTGGCCTTTATATCCTATTTGGTCATTGTCCACTTTCCTATGTCTCTGACACCAACAATGTCTTTTGCTTATTGTTATTGCCCTCCAATTGCTTTCAAACCCGCCTGTAGTCCTACATAGTCAACCATTTTAACGATGAATTCCAGATTCTACAATTCTTTCTTCATTGAAGTACCATATTAGAACTTTTGACCCTTATGTCTCTGCATCTCACTGACCTGATCCCTCGCCTCCATTGCTTTTCTTTTTCCGATGAATTACACCATCTGATCACTTAGTTATAAGCAACTCAATTCTTTCAACTTCTACATTATCTACAAACGTTGATTAAAATGCAGCAAATAAGTTGCGGAATGCATTCACGTTTTTAATTTTAATAAAATGTCTAAAAGAAAAGCTTCTCCGCATGTGCACAAACACACACACACACACACACACACACACACATTGTAAAACAGGTAGTCAGGCTGGCCACGTGGCCTAATGGATTGGGCGTCTGACTTCGAATCAAAAGATGGCGAGATTGTGTCTCGTCGTGGTCGGCCAATTTCTTTTATTGCAGAATCTCTGATTAATTTGGTAATTAGATTACTGTTATATGTTGCACGTCTATAATTACTTTCTATTTTTGTTCTGCAAACCATGAGAAGATCTAATCTTGGGACCAGCTCTTCCGAAGACGAATTTGTTGTCATTGTTTTTACCGATTAGCCGTATACTAACTTTGATTGTGAAGAATTGTGATCAAAATCTTTCGCTATGTCCAACATGACTTTTGTTCCGACGGTTTATCTTTGATTATATTACTCAACCTATTTAAATTATTTTATTTTAAAAGATAAACTAAGATGATACGTCGATTTGGTTGCTTAGAGATATCTACAGCAATCATGAACGACACCATTGAAGGTCTCTCAATGATATGAAATGCCACCTTTGTGACAAGGCTCGTGACCAAGATTATAAAGGTTGGGGGTTAAATTCCTGAATTGGGCGGCGCGTTGTGACCTTCATTAAAGCAGTTCATTTCCTGTTGCTCCAAGTTATTCAGCTGTAGCCTACAAGCCAAGTACTGATACAGCCGTTTCTTACTCCAACTGTCACATCCTTAATATTTCGCAGGATCAAAAGTGGGAGGACGAAGATGGTATCTATGTATAGCCATAACTAAATAGTCCCCTAACATTATGAGCAAAAGTTCTGTACATATTATGAAACTATAGTGGGTCGAGAGTGAACTTTCGAGGTACCACTTCAGCGAGTAGTTAAAAAGAAAGAAAAAATGACTCGATCACGGCGAGACTCGAGCTTTCAATCTACTCATTCGAAGTTAGACGCCTTATCTATTGGGCTAAGCGGCAGACATATTTGCACTTTAGCCTGTAGCCTACAAGTCAAGTACTGATGCGGCCGTTCTACAAATGTTACATCCTTAATGCTCCACAAGGTCAAGGGCGAGCGGACGGAGATGGTGTCTATGAATGGCCACAACTAAATAGGCCCCTAACAGGATGAGCGGAGGTACCGTAGTACCACTTTAGCGAAAGGTTTATAAAAGAAAAAGAATTTCGACCACGACGAGACTCGAACTCGCAATCTTCTGATTCGAAGTCAGACGCCTTATCCATTAGGCCACGCGGCCGTCTGTATTAACAGGTTTAGAATAATATATATATTTCATAAAATAAATTACGCGTGTGGGCGTGTTTGTTGCTTGAGGAGTAACTGAGAGAAGTACTCCGCTTGTGAAAGGTTCCAGTCTCGTTCGGCAGCATTGATGTGTTGTGTTGAGCTGAGATCCAACAAAGAAAACTCCCTTTTCAAGCTTAGATTACATGTAATTGGTGGCGTGACTAAACGTTCATCTCTAGCACCGTATACCAACTAATTTCATTCTTTCTTCTTACCACTAAATCCATTAACATCAAGATTTACACACTACAAATCTATCGCTATCTACCTTTGTCTAAACTTTATAAAGCCAACATCCATGACTGTTCTCTCGTCCTCGCTGGTATTACCATACACAACTCTTATCTGTTTGCTTTCACCCACGCTAGAGACGTAGCTAGAGTGTCTGGCACGTGAGGCAGGCTTGATCCCATTTCCTCCTCGACTAGAGGCTTATACATGAGACCCAGAACGGTTGACCTTATAAAAGCGTCGCTCAGTGTGGACCACCCCTCTGACTTCACTACAACGGTATTACTGGCCTTTATATCCTATTTGGTCATTGTCCACTTTCCTATGTCTCTGACACCAACAATGTCTTTTGCTTATTGTTATTGCCCTCCAATTGCTCTCAAACCCGCCTGTAGTCCTACATAGTCAACCATTTTAACGATGAATTCCAGATTCTACAATTCTTTCTTCATTGAAGTACCATATTAGAACTTTTGACCCTTATGTCTCTGCATCTCACTGACCTGATCCCTCGCCTCCATTGCTTTTCTTTTTCCGATGAATTACACCATCTGATCACTTAGTTATAAGCAACTCAATTCTTTCAACTTCTACATTATCTACAAACGTTGATTAAAATGCAGCAAATAAGTTGCGGAATGCAGTCACGTTTTTAATTTTAATAAAATGTCTAAAAGAAAAGCTTCTCCGCATGTGCACAAACACACACACACACACACACACACACACACACATTGTAAAACAGGTAGTCAGGCTGGCCACGTGGCCTAATGGATTGGGCGTCTGACTTCGAATCAAAAGATGGCGAGATTGTGTCTCGTCGTGGTCGGCCAATTTCTTTTATTGCAGAATCTCTGATTAATTTGGTAATTAGATTACTGTTATATGTTGCACGTCTATAATTACTTTCTATTTTTGTTCTGCAAACCATGAGAAGATCTAATCTTGGGACCAGCTCTTCCGAAGACGAATTTGTTGTCGTTGTTTTTACCGATTAGCCGTATACTAACTTTGATTGTGAAGAATTGTGATCAAAATCTTTCGCTATGTCCAACATGACTTTTGTTCCGACGGTTTATCTTTGATTATATTACTCAACCTATTTAAATTATTTTATTTTGAAAGATAAACTAAGATGATACGTCGATTTGGTTGCTTAGAGATATCTACAGCAATCATGAACGACACCATTGAAGGTCTCTCAATGATATGAAATGCCACCTTTGTGACAAGGCTCGTGACCAAGATTATAAAGGTTGGGGGTTAAATTCCTGAATTGGGCGGCGCGTTGTGACCTTCATTAAAGCAGTTCATTTCCTGTTGCTCCAAGTTATTCAGCTGTAGCCTACAAGCCAAGTACTGATACAGCCGTTTCTTACTCCAACTGTCACATCCTTAATATTTCGCAGGATCAAAAGTGGGAGGACGAAGATGGTATCTATGTATAGCCATAACTAAATAGTCCCCTAACATTATGAGCAAAAGTTCTGTACATATTATGAAACTATAGTGGGTCGAGAGTGAACTTTCGAGGTACCACTTCAGCGAGTAGTTAAAAAGAAAGAAAAAATGACTCGATCACGGCGAGACTCGAGCTTTCAATCTACTCATTCGAAGTTAGACGCCTTATCTATTGGGCTAAGCGGCAGACATATTTGCACTTTAGCCTGTAGCCTACAAGTCAAGTACTGATGCGGCCGTTCTACAACTGTTACATCCTTAATGCTCCACAAGGTCAAGGGCGAGCGGACGGAGATGGTGTCTATGAATGGCCACAACTAAATAGGCCCCTAACAGGATGAGCGGAGGTACCGTAGTACCACTTTAGCGAAAGGTTTATAAAAGAAAAAGAATTTCGACCACGACGAGACTCGAACTCGCAATCTTCTGATTCGAAGTCAGACGCCTTATCCATTAGGCCACGCGGCCGTCTGTATTTACATGTTTAGAATAATATATATATTTCATAAAATAAATTACGTATGTCCGTGCTTGTTGCTTGAGGAGTAACTGAGAGAAGTACTCCGCTTGTGAAAGGTTCCAAATGTTTCGGCCGCTATACACTTAGTAGACACTAGTCACAGACTCGGGTCTCTACCGAGTGTTTTCTCCGCTGGACAAAGTTACAATTCTTTTCCCATAACAGGAAAAGTCACTACCATATCACCGATCAATATGCCAAACTCGGCTGACACCAGTCTCGTTCGGCAGCATTGATGTGTTGTGTTGAGCTGAGATCCAACAAAGAAAACTCCCTTTTCAAGCTTAGATTACATGTAATTGGTGGCGTGACTAAACGTTCATCTCTAGCACCGTATACCAACTAATTTCATTCTTTCTTCTTACCACTAAATCCATTAACATCAAGATTTACACACTACAAATCTATCGCTATCTACCTCACGTCTAAACTTTATAAAGCCAACAACCATGACTGTTCTCTCGTCCTCGCTGTTATTACCTCACAAAACTCTTATCTGTTTACTTTCACCCACGCTAGGGACGTAGCTAGAGTGTCTGGCACGTGAGGCAGGCTTGATCCCATTTCCTCCTCGACTAGAGGCTTATACATGAGACCCAGAACGGTTGACCTTATAAAAGCGTCGCTCGGTGTGGACCACCCCTCTGACTTCACTACAACGGCATTACTGGCCTTTATATCCTATTTTGTCATTGTCCACTTTCCTATGTCTCTGACACCAACAATGTCTTTTGCTTATTGTTATTGCTCTCCAATTGCTTTCAAACCCGTCTGTAGCCCTACATAGTCAACCATTTTAACGATGAATTCCAGATTCTACAATTCTTTCTTCATTGAAGTACCATATTAGAACTTTTGACCCTTATGTCTCTGCATCTCACTGACCTGATCCCTCGCCTCCATTGCTTTTCTTTTTCCGATGAATTACACCATCTGATCACTTAGTTATAAGCAACTCAATTCTTTCAACTTCTACATTATCTACAAACGTTGATTAAAATGCAGCAAATAAGTTGCGGAATGCATTCACGTTTTTAATTTTAATAAAATGTCTAAAAGAAAAGCTTCTCCGCATGTGCACAAACACACACACACACACACACACACACACACACACACACACACACACACACACATTGTAAAACAGGTAGTCAGGCTGGCCACGTGGCCTAATGGATAGGGCGTCTGACTTCGAATCAAAAGATGGCGAGATTGTGTCTCGTCGTGATCGGCCAATTTCTTTTATTGCAGAATCTCTGATTAATTTGGTAATTAGATTACTGTTATATGTTGCACGTCTATAATTACTTTCTATTTTTGTTCTGCAAACCATGAGAAGATCTTCTAATCTTGGGACCAGCTCTTCCGAAGACGAATTTGTTGTCATTGTTTTTACCGATTAGCCGTATACTAACTTTGATTGTGAAGAATTGTGATCAAAATCTTTCGCTATGTCCAACATGACTTTTGTTCCGACGGTTTATCTTTGATTATATTACTCAACCTATTTAAATTATTTTATTTTAAAAGATAAACTAAGATGATACGTCGATTTGGTTGCTTAGAGATATCTACAGCAATCATGAACGACACCATTGAAGGTCTCTCAATGATATGAAATGCCACCTTTGTGACAAGGCTCGTGACCAAGATTATAAAGGTTGGGGGTTAAATTCCTGAATTGGGCGGCGCGTTGTCACCTTCATTAAAGCAGTTCATTTCCTGTTGCTCCAATTTATTCAGCTGTAGCCTACAAGCCAAGTACTGATACAGCCGTTTCTTACTCCAACTGTCACATCCTTAATATTTCGCAGGATCAAAAGTGGGAGGACGAAGATGGTATCTATGTATAGCCATAACTAAATAGTCCCCTAACATTATGAGCAAAAGTTCTGTACATATTATGAAACTATAGTGGGTCGAGAGTGAACTTTCGAGGTACCACTTCAGCGAGTAGTTAAAAAGAAAGAAAAAATGACTCGATCACGGCGAGACTCGAGCTTTCAATCTACTCATTCGAAGTTAGACGCCTTATCTATTGGGCTAAGCGGCAGACATATTTGCACTTTAGCCTGTAGCCTACAAGTCAAGTACTGATGCGGCCGTTCTACAACTGTTACCTCCTTAATGCTCCACAAGGTCAAGGGCGAGCGGACGGAGATGGTGTCTATGAATGGCCACAACTAAATAGGCCCCTAACAGGATGAGCGGAGGTACCGTAGTACCACTTTAGCGAAAGGTTTATAAAAGAAAAAGAATTTCGACCACGACGAGACTCGAACTCGCAATCTTCTGATTCGAAGTCAGACGCCTTATCCATTAGGCCACGCGGCCGTCTGTATTTACAGGTTTAGAATAATATATATATTTCATAAAATAAATTACGTATGTCCGTGTTTGTTGCTTGAGGAGTAACTGAGAGAAGTACTCCGCTTGTGAAAGGTTCCAAATGTTTCGGCCGCTATACACTTAGTAGACACTAGTCACAGACTCGGGTCTCTACCGAGTGTTTTCTCCGCTGGACAAAGTTACAATTCTTTTCCCATAACAGGAAAAGTCACTACCATATCACCGATCAATATGCCAAACTCGGCTGACACCAGTCTCGTTCGGCAGCATTGATGTGTTGTGTTGAGCTGAGATCCAACAAAGAAAACTCCCTTTTCAAGCTTAGATTACATGTAATTGGTGGCGTGACTAAACGTTCATCTCTAGCACCGTATACCAACTAATTTCATTCTTTCTTCTTACCACTAAATCCATTAACATCAAGATTTACACACTACAAATCTATCGCTATCTACCTTTGTCTAAACTTTATAAAGCTAACATCCATGACTGTTCTCTCGTCCTCGCTGGTATTACCATACACAACTCTTATCTGTTTGCTTTCACCCACGCTAGAGACGTAGCTAGAGTGTCTGGCACGTGAGGCAGGCTTGATCCCATTTCCTCCTCGACTAGAGGCTTATACATGAGACCCAGAACGGTTGACCTTATAAAAGCGTCGCTCGGTGTGGACCACCCCTCTGACTTCACTACAACGGTATTACTGGCCTTTATATCCTATTTGGTCATTGTCCACTTTCCTATGTCTCTGACACCAACAATGTCTTTTGCTTATTGTTATTGCCCTCCAATTGCTTTCAAACCCGCCTGTAGTCCTACATAGTCAACCATTTTAACGATGAATTCCAGATTCTACAATTCTTTCTTCATTGAAGTACCATATTAGAACTTTTGACCCTTATGTCTCTGCATCTCACTGACCTGATCCCTCGCCTCCATTGCTTTTCTTTTTCCGATGAATTACACCATCTGATCACTTAGTTATAAGCAACTCAATTCTTTCAACTTCTACATTATCTACAAACGTTGATTAAAATGCAGCAAATAAGTTGCGGAATGCATTCACGTTTTTAATTTTAATAAAATGTCTAAAAGAAAAGCTTCTCCGCATGTGCACAAACACACACACACACACACACACACACACACACATTGTAAAACAGGTAGTCAGGCTGGCCACGTGGCCTAATGGATTGGGCGTCTGACTTCGAATCAAAAGATGGCGAGATTGTGTCTCGTCGTGGTCGGCCAATTTCTTTTATTGCAGAATCTCTGATTAATTTGGTAATTAGATTACTGTTATATGTTGCACGTCTATAATTACTTTCTATTTTTGTTCTGCAAACCATGAGAAGATCTAATCTTGGGACCAGCTCTTCCGAAGACGAATTTGTTGTCATTGTTTTTACCGATTAGCCGTATACTAACTTTGATTGTGAAGAATTGTGATCAAAATCTTTCGCTATGTCCAACATGACTTTTGTTCCGACGGTTTATCTTTGATTATATTACTCAACCTATTTAAATTATTTTATTTTAAAAGATAAACTAAGATGATACGTCGATTTGGTTGCTTAGAGATATCTACAGCAATCATGAACGACACCATTGAAGGTCTCTCAATGATATGAAATGCCACCTTTGTGACAAGGCTCGTGACCAAGATTATAAAGGTTGGGGGTTAAATTCCTGAATTGGGCGGCGCGTTGTGACCTTCATTAAAGCAGTTCATTTCCTGTTGCTCCAAGTTATTCAGCTGTAGCCTACAAGCCAAGTACTGATACAGCCGTTTCTTACTCCAACTGTCACATCCTTAATATTTCGCAGGATCAAAAGTGGGAGGACGAAGATGGTATCTATGTATAGCCATAACTAAATAGTCCCCTAACATTATGAGCAAAAGTTCTGTACATATTATGAAACTATAGTGGGTCGAGAGTGAACTTTCGAGGTACCACTTCAGCGAGTAGTTAAAAAGAAAGAAAAAATGACTCGATCACGGCGAGACTCGAGCTTTCAATCTACTCATTCGAAGTTAGACGCCTTATCTATTGGGCTAAGCGGCAGACATATTTGCACTTTAGCCTGTAGCCTACAAGTCAAGTACTGATGCGGCCGTTCTACAAATGTTACATCCTTAATGCTCCACAAGGTCAAGGGCGAGCGGACGGAGATGGTGTCTATGAATGGCCACAACTAAATAGGCCCCTAACAGGATGAGCGGAGGTACCGTAGTACCACTTTAGCGAAAGGTTTATAAAAGAAAAAGAATTTCGACCACGACGAGACTCGAACTCGCAATCTTCTGATTCGAAGTCAGACGCCTTATCCATTAGGCCACGCGGCCGTCTGTATTAACAGGTTTAGAATAATATATATATTTCATAAAATAAATTACGCGTGTGGGCGTGTTTGTTGCTTGAGGAGTAACTGAGAGAAGTACTCCGCTTGTGAAAGGTTCCAGTCTCGTTCGGCAGCATTGATGTGTTGTGTTGAGCTGAGATCCAACAAAGAAAACTCCCTTTTCAAGCTTAGATTACATGTAATTGGTGGCGTGACTAAACGTTCATCTCTAGCACCGTATACCAACTAATTTCATTCTTTCTTCTTACCACTAAATCCATTAACATCAAGATTTACACACTACAAATCTATCGCTATCTACCTTTGTCTAAACTTTATAAAGCCAACATCCATGACTGTTCTCTCGTCCTCGCTGGTATTACCATACACAACTCTTATCTGTTTGCTTTCACCCACGCTAGAGACGTAGCTAGAGTGTCTGGCACGTGAGGCAGGCTTGATCCCATTTCCTCCTCGACTAGAGGCTTATACATGAGACCCAGAACGGTTGACCTTATAAAAGCGTCGCTCAGTGTGGACCACCCCTCTGACTTCACTACAACGGTATTACTGGCCTTTATATCCTATTTGGTCATTGTCCACTTTCCTATGTCTCTGACACCAACAATGTCTTTTGCTTATTGTTATTGCCCTCCAATTGCTCTCAAACCCGCCTGTAGTCCTACATAGTCAACCATTTTAACGATGAATTCCAGATTCTACAATTCTTTCTTCATTGAAGTACCATATTAGAACTTTTGACCCTTATGTCTCTGCATCTCACTGACCTGATCCCTCGCCTCCATTGCTTTTCTTTTTCCGATGAATTACACCATCTGATCACTTAGTTATAAGCAACTCAATTCTTTCAACTTCTACATTATCTACAAACGTTGATTAAAATGCAGCAAATAAGTTGCGGAATGCATTCACGTTTTTAATTTTAATAAAATGTCTAAAAGAAAAGCTTCTCCGCATGTGCACAAACACACACACACACACACACACACACACACACATTGTAAAACAGGTAGTCAGGCTGGCCACGTGGCCTAATGGATTGGGCGTCTGACTTCGAATCAAAAGATGGCGAGATTGTGTCTCGTCGTGGTCGGCCAATTTCTTTTATTGCAGAATCTCTGATTAATTTGGTAATTAGATTACTGTTATATGTTGCACGTCTATAATTACTTTCTATTTTTGTTCTGCAAACCATGAGAAGATCTAATCTTGGGACCAGCTCTTCCGAAGACGAATTTGTTGTCGTTGTTTTTACCGATTAGCCGTATACTAACTTTGATTGTGAAGAATTGTGATCAAAATCTTTCGCTATGTCCAACATGACTTTTGTTCCGACGGTTTATCTTTGATTATATTACTCAACCTATTTAAATTATTTTATTTTGAAAGATAAACTAAGATGATACGTCGATTTGGTTGCTTAGAGATATCTACAGCAATCATGAACGACACCATTGAAGGTCTCTCAATGATATGAAATGCCACCTTTGTGACAAGGCTCGTGACCAAGATTATAAAGGTTGGGGGTTAAATTCCTGAATTGGGCGGCGCGTTGTGACCTTCATTAAAGCAGTTCATTTCCTGTTGCTCCAAGTTATTCAGCTGTAGCCTACAAGCCAAGTACTGATACAGCCGTTTCTTACTCCAACTGTCACATCCTTAATATTTCGCAGGATCAAAAGTGGGAGGACGAAGATGGTATCTATGTATAGCCATAACTAAATAGTCCCCTAACATTATGAGCAAAAGTTCTGTACATATTATGAAACTATAGTGGGTCGAGAGTGAACTTTCGAGGTACCACTTCAGCGAGTAGTTAAAAAGAAAGAAAAAATGACTCGATCACGGCGAGACTCGAGCTTTCAATCTACTCATTCGAAGTTAGACGCCTTATCTATTGGGCTAAGCGGCAGACATATTTGCACTTTAGCCTGTAGCCTACAAGTCAAGTACTGATGCGGCCGTTCTACAACTGTTACATCCTTAATGCTCCACAAGGTCAAGGGCGAGCGGACGGAGATGGTGTCTATGAATGGCCACAACTAAATAGGCCCCTAACAGGATGAGCGGAGGTACCGTAGTACCACTTTAGCGAAAGGTTTATAAAAGAAAAAGAATTTCGACCACGACGAGACTCGAACTCGCAATCTTCTGATTCGAAGTCAGACGCCTTATCCATTAGGCCACGCGGCCGTCTGTATTTACATGTTTAGAATAATATATATATTTCATAAAATAAATTACGTATGTCCGTGCTTGTTGCTTGAGGAGTAACTGAGAGAAGTACTCCGCTTGTGAAAGGTTCCAAATGTTTCGGCCGCTATACACTTAGTAGACACTAGTCACAGACTCGGGTCTCTACCGAGTGTTTTCTCCGCTGGACAAAGTTACAATTCTTTTCCCATAACAGGAAAAGTCACTACCATATCACCGATCAATATGCCAAACTCGGCTGACACCAGTCTCGTTCGGCAGCATTGATGTGTTGTGTTGAGCTGAGATCCAACAAAGAAAACTCCCTTTTCAAGCTTAGATTACATGTAATTGGTGGCGTGACTAAACGTTCATCTCTAGCACCGTATACCAACTAATTTCATTCTTTCTTCTTACCACTAAATCCATTAACATCAAGATTTACACACTACAAATCTATCGCTATCTACCTCACGTCTAAACTTTATAAAGCCAACAACCATGACTGTTCTCTCGTCCTCGCTGTTATTACCTCACAAAACTCTTATCTGTTTACTTTCACCCACGCTAGGGACGTAGCTAGAGTGTCTGGCACGTGAGGCAGGCTTGATCCCATTTCCTCCTCGACTAGAGGCTTATACATGAGACCCAGAACGGTTGACCTTATAAAAGCGTCGCTCGGTGTGGACCACCCCTCTGACTTCACTACAACGGCATTACTGGCCTTTATATCCTATTTTGTCATTGTCCACTTTCCTATGTCTCTGACACCAACAATGTCTTTTGCTTATTGTTATTGCTCTCCAATTGCTTTCAAACCCGTCTGTAGCCCTACATAGTCAACCATTTTAACGATGAATTCCAGATTCTACAATTCTTTCTTCATTGAAGTACCATATTAGAACTTTTGACCCTTATGTCTCTGCATCTCACTGACCTGATCCCTCGCCTCCATTGCTTTTCTTTTTCCGATGAATTACACCATCTGATCACTTAGTTATAAGCAACTCAATTCTTTCAACTTCTACATTATCTACAAACGTTGATTAAAATGCAGCAAATAAGTTGCGGAATGCATTCACGTTTTTAATTTTAATAAAATGTCTAAAAGAAAAGCTTCTCCGCATGTGCACAAACACACACACACACACACACACACACACACATTGTAAAACAGGTAGTCAGGCTGGCCACGTGGCCTAATGGATAGGGCGTCTGACTTCGAATCAAAAGATGGCGAGATTGTGTCTCGTCGTGGTCGGCCAATTTCTTTTATTGCAGAATCTCTGATTAATTTGGTAATTAGATTACTGTTATATGTTGCACGTCTATAATTACTTTCTATTTTTGTTCTGCAAACCATGAGAAGATCTAATCTTGGGACCAGCTCTTCCGAAGACGAATTTGTTGTCATTGTTTTTACCGATTAGCCGTATACTAACTTTGATTGTGAAGAATTGTGATCAAAATCTTTCGCTATGTCCAACATGACTTTTGTTCCGACGGTTTATCTTTGATTATATTACTCAACCTATTTAAATTATTTTATTTTGAAAGATAAACTAAGATGATACGTCGATTTGGTTGCTTAGAGATATCTACAGCAATCATGAACGACACCATTGAAGGTCTCTCAATGATATGAAATGCCACCTTTGTGACAAGGCTCGTGACCAAGATTATAAAGGTTGGGGGTTAAATTCCTGAATTGGGCGGCGCGTTGTGACCTTCATTAAAGCAGTTCATTTCCTGTTGCTCCAAGTTATTCAGCTGTAGCCTACAAGCCAAGTACTGATACAGCCGTTTCTTACTCCAACTGTCACATCCTTAATATTTCGCAGGATCAAAAGTGGGAGGACGAAGATGGTATCTATGTATAGCCATAACTAAATAGTCCCCTAACATTATGAGCAAAAGTTCTGTACATATTATGAAACTATAGTGGGTCGAGAGTGAACTTTCGAGGTACCACTTCAGCGAGTAGTTAAAAAGAAAGAAAAAATGATTCGATCACGGCGAGACTCGAGCTTTCAATCTACTCATTCGAAGTTAGACGCCTTATCTATTGGGCTAAGCGGCAGACATATTTGCACTTTAGCCTGTAGCCTACAAGTCAAGTACTGATGCGGCCGTTCTACAACTGTTACATCCTTAATGCTCCACAAGGTCAAGGGCGAGCGGACGGAGATGGTGTCTATGAATGGCCACAACTAAATAGGCCCTTAACAGGATGAGCGGAGGTACCGTAGTACCACTTTAGCGAAAGGTTTATAAAAGAAAAAGAATTTCGACCACGACGAGACTCGAACTCGCAATCTTCTGATTCGAAGTCAGACGCCTTATCCATTAGGCCACGCGGCCGTCTGTATTTATAGGTTTAGAATAATATATATATTTCATAAAATAAATTACGTATGTCCGTGTTTGTTGCTTGAGGAGTAACTGAGAGAAGTACTCCGCTTGTGAAAGGTTCCAAATGTTTCGGCCGCTATACACTTAGTAGACACTAGTCACAGACTCGGGTCTCTACCGAGTGTTTTCTCCGCTGGACAAAGTTACAATTCTTTTCCCATAACAGGAAAAGTCACTACCATATCACCGATCAATATGCCAAACTCGGCTGACACCAGTCTCGTTCGGCAGCATTGATGTGTTGTGTTGAGCTGAGATCCAACAAAGAAAACTCCCTTTTCAAGCTTAGATTACATGTAATTGGTGGCGTGACTAAACGTTCATCTCTAGCACCGTATACCAACTAATTTCATTCTTTCTTCTTACCACTAAATCCATTAACATCAGGATTTACACACTACAAAACTATTACTATCTACCTCATGTCTAATCTTCATGAAGACAACAACCATGACTGTTCTCTCGTCCTCGCTGTTATTACCTCACAGAACTCTTATCTGTTTACTTTCACCCACGCTAGGGACGTAGCTAGAGTGTCTGGCACGTGAGGCAGGCTTGATCCCATTTCCTCCTCGACTAGAGGCTTATACATGAGACCCAGAACGGTTGACCTTATAAAAGCGTCGATCAGTGTGGACCACCCCTCTGACTTCACTACAACGGCATTACTGCCCATTATATCCTATTTGGTCATTGTCCACTTTCCTATGTCTCTGACACCAACAATGTCCTTTGCTTATTGTTATTGCCCTCCAATTGCTTTCAAACCCGCCTGTAGTCCTACATAGTCAACCATTTTAACGATGAATTCCAGATTCTACAATTCTTGCTTCATTGAAGAACCATATTAGAACTTTTGACCCTTATGTCTCTGCACCTCACTGAACTGATCCCTCGCCTCCATTGCTTTTCTTTTTCCGATGAATTACACCATCTGATCACTTAGTTATAAGCAACTCACTTCTTTCAACTTCTACATTATCTACAAACGTTGATTAAAACGCAGCAAATAAGTTGCGGAATGCACTCACGTTTTTAATTTTAATAAAATGTCTAAAAGAAAAGCTTCTCCGCATGTGCACAAACACACACACACACACACGCGCGCACACACACACACACACACACACACACACATTTTAAAACAGGTAGTTAAGCTGGCTACGTGGCCTAATGGATAGGGCGTCTGACTTCGAATCAAAAGATGGCGAGGTCGTGTCTCGTCGTGGTCGGCCAATTTCTTTTATTGCAGAATCTCTGATTAATTTGGTAATTAGATTACTGTTATATGTTGCACGTCTATAATTACTTTCTATTTTTGTTCTGCGAATCATGAGAAGATTTTCTAATCTTGGGACCAGCTATTCCGAAGACGAATTTGTTGTCATTGTTTTTACCGATTAGCCGTATACTAACTTTGATTGTGAAGAATTGTGATCAAAATCTTTCGCTATGTCCAACATGACTTTTGTTCCGACGGTTTATCTTTGTTTATATTACTCAACCTATTTAAATTATTTTATTTTAAAAGATAAACTAAGATGATACGTCAATTTGGTTGCTTAGAGATATCTACAGCAAGGATGAACGACACCACAGAAGGTCTCTTAATGATATGAAATACCACCTTTGTGACAAGGCTCGTGACCAAGATTATAAAGGTTGGGGGTTAAATTCCTGAATTGGGCGGCGCGTTGTGACCTTCATTAAAGCAGTTCATTTCCTGTTGCTCCAAGTTATTCAGCTGTAGCCTACAAGCCAAGTACTGATACAGCCGTTTCTTACTCCAACTGTCACATCCATAATATTTCGCAGGATCAAGAGTGGGAGGAACAAGATGGTTTCTATGTATGGCCACAACTAAATAGTCCCCTAACATGATGAGCAAAAGTACTGTATATATTATGAAACTATAGTGGGTCGAGAGTGAACTTTCGCGGTACCACTTCAGCGAGTAGTTAAAAAGAAAGAAAAAGAATAACTCGATCACGGCGAGACTCGAATCTTGCAATCTACTCATTCGAAATCAGACGCCTTATCCATTGGGCTACGCGGTGGACATATTTGCACTTTAGCCTGTAGCCTACAAGCCAAGTACTAATACGGCCGTTCAACAACTGTCACATCCCTAATGTTCCACAAGGTCAAGGGCGAGTGGACCGAGATGGTGTCTAGGAATGGTCACCACAAAATAGGGCCCTAACAGGATGAGCGAAGGTACTGTAGTACCACTTTAGCGAGAGGTTTTTAAAAGAAAAAAAATTTCGACCACGACGAGACTCGAACTCGCAATCTTCTGATTCGAAGTCAGACGCCTTATCCATTAGGCCACGCGGCCGTCTGTATTAACATGTTTAGAATAATATATATATTTCATAAGATAAATTACGCATGTGGGCGTGTTTGTTGCTTGAGGAGTAACTGAGAGAAGTACTCCGCTTGTGAAAGGTTCCAAATGTTTCGGCCGCTATACACTTACTAGACACTAGTTGCAGACTCGGATCTCTACCGAATGTTTTCTCCGGTGCACAAAGTTACCATGCTTTTCTCATGAGAGGAAAAATCACTACCGCACCACCGATCAATATGCCAAACCCGGATGACTCCAGTCTCGTACAGCAGGGTTGATGTATTGCGTTGAGCTGTGATCCACAGTTATAAGATGATCCGACAAAGCAGCAACTCCCTTTTCAAGCTTAGATTACATGTAGTGGAGATTTAGTCGTTCATCTCTAGCACCGTACACCAACTAATTTCATTCTTTCTTCTTAGCACTAAATCCATTAACATCAGGATTTACACACTACAAAACTATTACTATCTACCTCATGTCTAATCTTCATGAAGACAACATCCATGACTGTTCTCTCGTCCTCGCTGTTATTACCTCACAGAACTCTTATCTGTTTACTTTCACCCACGCTAGGGACGTAGCTAGAGTGTCTGGCACGTGAGGCAGGCTTGATCCCATTTCCTCCTCGACTAGAGGCTTATACATGAGACCCAGAACGATTGACCTTATAAAAGCGTCGATCAGTGTGGACCACACCTCTGACTTCACTACAACGGCATTACTGCCCTTTATATCCTATTTGGTCATTGTCCACTTTCCTATGTCTCTGACGCCAACAATGTCCTTTGCTTATTGTTATTGCCCTCCAATTGCTTTCAAACCCGCCTGTAGTCCTACATAGTCAACCATTTTAACGATGAATTTTAGATTCTACAATTCTTTCTTCATTGAAGAACCATATTAGAACTTTTGACCCTTATGTCTCTGCACCTCACTGAACTGATCCCTCGCCTCCATTGCTTTTCTTTTTCCGATGAATTACACCATCTGATCACTTAGTTATAAGCAACTCAATTCTTTCAACTTCTACATTATCTACAAACGTTGATTAAAACGCAGCAAATAAGTTGCGGAATGCACTCACGTTTTTAATTTTAATAAAATGTCTAAAAGAAAAGCTTCTCCGCATGTGCACAAACACACACACACACACACACGCGCGCACACACACACACACACACACACACACATTTTAAAACAGGTAGTTAAGCTGGCTACGTGGCCTAATGGATAGGGCGTCTGACTTCGAATCAAAAGATGGCGAGGTCGTGTCTCGTCGTGGTCGGCCAATTTCTTTTATTGCAGAATCTCTGATTAATTTGGTAATTAGATTACTGTTATATGTTGCACGTCTATAATTACTTTCTATTTTTGTTCTGCGAATCATGAGAAGATTTTCTAATCTTGGGACCAGCTATTCCGAAGACGAATTTGTTGTCATTGTTTTTACCGATTAGCCGTATACTAACTTTGATTGTGAAGAATTGTGATCAAAATCTTTCGCTATGTCCAACATGACTTTTGTTCCGACGGTTTATCTTTGATTATATTACTCAACCTATTTAAATTATTTTATTTTGAAAGATAAACTAAGATGATACGTCGATTTGGTTGCTTAGAGATATCTACAGCAATCATGAACGACACCATTGAAGGTCTCTCAATGATATGAAATGCCACCTTTGTGACAAGGCTCGTGACCAAGATTATAAAGGTTGGGGGTTAAATTCCTGAATTGGGCGGCGCGTTGTGACCTTCATTAAAGCAGTTCATTTCCTGTTGCTCCAAGTTATTCAGCTGTAGCCTACAAGCCAAGTACTGATACAGCCGTTTCTTACTCCAACTGTCACATCCTTAATATTTCGCAGGATCAAAAGTGGGAGGACGAAGATGGTATCTATGTATAGCCATAACTAAATAGTCCCCTAACATTATGAGCAAAAGTTCTGTACATATTATGAAACTATAGTGGGTCGAGAGTGAACTTTCGAGGTACCACTTCAGCGAGTAGTTAAAAAGAAAGAAAAAATGACTCGATCACGGCGAGACTCGAGCTTTCAATCTACTCATTCGAAGTTAGACGCCTTATCTATTGGGCTAAGCGGCAGACATATTTGCACTTTAGCCTGTAGCCTACAAGTCAAGTACTGATGCGGCCGTTCTACAACTGTTACATCCTTAATGCTCCACAAGGTCAAGGGCGAGCGGACGGAGATGGTGTCTATGAATGGCCACAACTAAATAGGCCCCTAACAGGATGAGCGAAGGTACTGTAGTACCACTTTAGCGAGAGGTTTTTAAAAGAAAAAAAAATTTCGACCACGACGAGACTCGAACTCGCAATCTTCTGATTCGAAGTCAGACGCCTTATCCATTAGGCCACGCGGCCGTCTGTATTAACATGTTTAGAATAATATATATATTTCATAAGATAAATTACGCATGTGGGCGTGTTTGTTGCTTGAGGAGTAACTGAGAGAAGTACTCCGCTTGTGAAAGGTTCCAAATGTTTCGGCCGCTATACACTTACTAGACACTAGTTGCAGACTCGGATCTCTACCGAATGTTTTCTCCGGTGCACAAAGTTACCATGCTTTTCTCATGAGAGGAAAAATCACTACCGCACCACCGATCAATATGCCAAACCCGGATGACTCCAGTCTCGTACAGCAGGGTTGATGTATTGCGTTGAGCTGTGATCCACAGTTATAAGATGATCCGACAAAGCAGCAACTCCCTTTTCAAGCTTAGATTACATGTAGTGGAGATTTAGTCGTTCATCTCTAGCACCGTACACCAACTAATTTCATTCTTTCTTCTTAGCACTAAATCCATTAACATCAGGATTTACACACTACAAAACTATTACTATCTACCTCATGTCTAATCTTCATGAAGACAACATCCATGACTGTTCTCTCGTCCTCGCTGTTATTACCTCACAGAACTCTTATCTGTTTACTTTCACCCACGCTAGGGACGTAGCTAGAGTGTCTGGCACGTGAGGCAGGCTTGATCCCATTTCCTCCTCGACTAGAGGCTTATACATGAGACCCAGAACGATTGACCTTATAAAAGCGTCGATCAGTGTGGACCACACCTCTGACTTCACTACAACGGCATTACTGCCCTTTATATCCTATTTGGTCATTGTCCACTTTCCTATGTCTCTGACGCCAACAATGTCCTTTGCTTATTGTTATTGCCCTCCAATTGCTTTCAAACCCGCCTGTAGTCCTACATAGTCAACCATTTTAACGATGAATTTTAGATTCTACAATTCTTTCTTCATTGAAGAACCATATTAGAACTTTTGACCCTTATGTCTCTGCACCTCACTGAACTGATCCCTCGCCTCCATTGCTTTTCTTTTTCCGATGAATTACACCATCTGATCACTTAGTTATAAGCAACTCAATTCTTTCAACTTCTACATTATCTACAAACGTTGATTAAAACGCAGCAAATAAGTTGCGGAATGCACTCACGTTTTTAATTTTAATAAAATGTCTAAAAGAAAAGCTTCTCCGCATGTGCACAAACACACACACACACACACACGCGCGCACACACACACACACACACACACACATTTTAAAACAGGTAGTTAAGCTGGCTACGTGGCCTAATGATAGGGCGTCTGACTTCGAATCAAAAGATGGCGAGGTCGTGTCTCGTCGTGGTCGGCCAATTTCTTTTATTGCAGAATCTCTGATTAATTTGGTAATTAGATTACTGTTATATGTTGCACGTCTATAATTACTTTCTATTTTTGTTCTGCGAATCATGAGAAGATTTTCTAATCTTGGGACCAGCTATTCCGAAGACGAATTTGTTGTCATTGTTTTTACCGATTAGCCGTATACTAACTTTGATTGTGAAGAATTGTGATCAAAATCTTTCGCTATGTCCAGCATGACTTTTGTTCCGACGGTTTATCTTTGTTTATATTACTCAACCTATTTAAATTATTTTATTTTAAAAGTTAAACTAAGATGATACGTCAATTTGGTTGCTTAGAGATATCTACAGCAAGGATGAACGACACCACAGAAGGTCTCTCAATGATATGAAATACCACCTTTGTGACAAGGCTCGTGACCAAGATTATAAAGGTTGGGGGTTAAATTCCTGAATTGGGCGGCGCGTTGTGACCTTCATTAAAGCAGTTCATTTCCTGTTGCTCCAAGTTATTCAGCTGTAGCCTACAAGCCAAGTACTGATACAGCCGTTTCTTACTCCAACTGTCACATCCATAATATTTCGCAGGATCAAGAGTGGGAGGAACAAGATGGTTTCTATGTATGGCCACAACTAAATAGTCCCCTAACATGATGAGCAAAAGTACTGTATATATTATGAAACTATAGTGGGTCGAGAGTGAACTTTCGCGGTACCACTTCAGCGAGTAGTTAAAAAGAAAGAAAAAGAATAACTCGATCACGGCGAGACTCGAATCTTGCAATCTACTCATTCGAAATCAGACGCCTTATCCATTGGGCTACGCGGTGGACATATTTGCACTTTAGCCTGTAGCCTACAAGCCAAGTACTAATACGGCCGTTCAACAACTGTCACATCCCTAATGTTCCACAAGGTCAAGGGCGAGTGGACCGAGATGGTGTCTAGGAATGGTCACCACAAAATAGGGCCCTAACAGGATGAGCGAAGGTACTGTAGTACCACTTTAGCGAGAGGTTTTTAAAAGAAAAAAAATTTCGACCACGACGAGACTCGAACTCGCAATCTTCTGATTCGAAGTCAGACGCCTTATCCATTAGGCCACGCAGCCGTCTGTATTAACATGTTTAGAATAATATATATATTTCATAAGATAAATTACGCATGTGGGCGTGTTTGTTGCTTGAGGAGTAACTGAGAGAAGTACTCCGCTTGTGAAAGGTTCCAAATGTTTCGGCCGCTATACACTTACTAGACACTAGTTGCAGACTCGGATCTCTACCGAATGTTTTCTCCGGTGCACAAAGTTACCATGCTTTTCTCATGAGAGGAAAAATCACTACCGCACCACCGATCAATATGCCAAACCCGGCTGACTCCAGTCTCGTACAGCAGGGTTGATGTATTGCGTTGAGCTGTGATCCACAGTTATAAGATGATCCGACAAAGCAGCAACTCCCTTTTCAAGCTTAGATTACATGTAGTGGAGATTTAGTCGTTCATCTCTAGCACCGTACACCAACTAATTTCATTCTTTCTTCTTACCACTAAATCCATTAACATCAGGATTTACACACTACAAAACTATTACTATCTACCTCATGTCTAATCTTCATGAAGACAACAACCATGACTGTTCTCTCGTCCTCGCTGTTATTACCTCACAGAACTCTTATCTGTTTACTTTCACCCACGCTAGGGACGTAGCTAGAGAGTCTGGCACGTGAGGCAGGCTTGATCCCATTTCCTCCTCGACTAGAGGCTTATACATGAGACCCAGAACGGTTGACCTTATAAAAGCGTCGATCAGTGTGGACCACCCCTCTGACTTCACTACAACGGCATTACTGCCCTTTATATCCTATTTGGTCATTGTCCACTTTCCTATGTCTCTGACACCAACAATGTCTTTTGCTTATTGTTATTGCCCTCCAATTGCTTTCAAACCCGCCTGTAGTCCTACATAGTCAACCATTTTAACGATGAATTCCAGCTTCTACAATTCTTTCTTCATTGAAGTACCATATTAGAACTTTTGACCCTTATGTCTCTGCATCTCACTGAACTGATCCCTCGCCTCCATTGCTTTTCTTTTTCCGATGAATTACACCATCTGATCACTTAGTTATAAGCAACTCACTTCTTTCAACTTCTACATTATCTACAAACGTTGATTAAAACGCAGCAAATAAGTTGCGGAATGCACTCACGTTTGTAATTTTAATAAAATGTCTAAAAGAAAAGCTTCTCCGCATGTGCACAAACACACACACACACACACACGCACACACACACACACACACACACATTTTAAAACAGGTAGTTAAGCTGGCTACGTGGCCTAATGGATAGGGCGTCTGACTTCGAATCAAAAGATGGCGAGGTCGTGCCTCGTCGTGGTCGGCCAATTTCTTTTATTGCAGAATCTCTGATTAATTTGGTAATTAGATTACTGTTATATGTTGCACGTCTATAATTACTTTCTATTTTTGTTCTGCGAATCATGAGAAGATTTTCTAATCTTGGGACCAGCTATTCCGAAGACGAATTTGTTGTCATTGTTTTTACCGATTAGCCGTATACTAACTTTGATTGTGAAGAATTGTGATCAAAATCTTTCGCTATGTCCAGCATGACTTTTGTTCCGACGGTTTATCTTTGTTTATATTACTCAACCTATTTAAATTATTTTATTTTAAAAGATAAACTAAGATGATACGTCAATTTGGTTGCTTAGAGATATCTACAGCAAGGATGAACGACACCACAGAAGGTCTCTCAATGATATGAAATACCACCTTTGTGACAAGGCTCGTGACCAAGATTATAAAGGTTGGGGGTTAAATTCCTGAATTGGGCGGCGCGTTGTGACCTTCATTAAAGCAGTTCATTTCCTGTTGCTCCAAGTTATTCAGCTGTAGCCTACAAGCCAAGTACTGATACAGCCGTTTCTTACTCCAACTGTCACATCCTTAATATTTCGCAGGATCAAGAGTGGGAGGAACAAGATGGTTTCTATGTATGGCCACAACTAAATAGTCCCCTAACATGATGAGCAAAAGTACTGTATATATTATGAAACTATAGTGGGTCGAGAGTGAACTTTCGCGGTACCACTTCAGCGAGTAGTTAAAAAGAAAGAAAAAGAATAACTCGATCACGGCGAGACTCGAATCTTGCAATCTACTCATTCGAAATCAGACGCCTTATCCATTGGGCTACGCGGCGGACATATTTGCACTTTAGCCTGTAGCCTACAAGCCAAGTACTAATACGGCCGTTCAACAACTGTCACATCCTTAATGTTCCACAAGGTCACGGGCGAGTGGACCGCGATGGTGTCTAGGAATGGTCACCACAAAATAGGCCCCTAACAGGATGAGCGAAGGTACTGTAGTACCACTTTAGCGAGAGGTTTATAAAAGAAAAAAAATTTCGACCACAACGAGACTCGAACTCGCAATCTTCTGATTCGAAGTCAGACGCCTTATCCAATAGGCCACGCGGCCGTCTGTCTTAACAGGTTTAGAATAATATATATATTTCATAAAATAAATTACGCATGTGGGCGTGTTTGTTGCTTGAGGAGTAACTGAGAGAAGTACTCCGCTTGTGAAAGGTTCCAAATGTTTCGGCCGCTATACACTTACTAGACACTAGTTGCAGACTCGGATCTCTACCGAATGTTTTCTCCGGTGCACAAAGTTACAATGCTTTTCTCGTGAGAGGAAAAGTCACTACCGCACCACCGATCAATATGCCAAACCCGGCTGACACCAGTCTCGTACAGCAGGGTTGATGTGTTGCGTTGAGCTGTGATCCACAGTTATAAGATGATCCGACAAAGCAGCAACTCCCTTTTCAAGCTTAGATTACATGTAGTGGAAATTTAGTCGTTCATCTCTAGCACCGTACACCAACTAATTTCATTCTTTCTTCTTACCACTAAATCCATTAACATCAGGATTTACACACTACAAAACTATTACTATCTACCTCATGTCTAATCTTCATGAAGACAACAACCATGACTGTTCTATCATCCTCGCTATTATTACCTCACAGAACTGTTTACTTTCATCCTCGCTTGACTCCCATTTCCTCCTCGAATAGAGGCTTATTTATACAGGAGACCCAGAACGGTTGACCTTATAAAAGCTTTGCTCGGTGTGGACCACCCCTCTGACTTCACTACAACGGTATTACTGGCCTTTATATCCTATTTGGTCATTGTCCACTTTCCTATGTCTCTGACACCAACAATGTCTTTTGCTTATTGTTATTGCCCTCCAATTGCTTTCAAACCCGCCTGTAGTCCTACATAGTCAACCATTTTAACGATGAATTCCAGGTTCTACAATTCTTTCTTCATTGAAGTACCATATTAGAACTTTTGACCCTTATATCTCTGCATCTCGCTGAACTGATCCCTAGCCTCCATTGCTTTTCTTTTTCCGATGAATTACACCATATGGTGTGAGTTGCTTATGAGTAAGTGATCATATGATCACTTACTCATAAGCAACTCACTTCTTTCAACTTCAACATTATCTTCTCCTCTTTCCATAACAGTTTAGAATTCACTTCACCATCTCCAACGCTACCATCAATATTCTGGACATCGTTTTCATTGGCAAATCTCAACTCTCCAACATAGCTCTTTACAAACCCACCATCTTCCTTTCTCCATCCTAACCAAATCCACCCTCTGCAACACCTGTCCTTTTTACTGCTATCACACTGTCATTAATATCACAAGTCTATTTGGTCTTAAGCCTAAAATATAAACTGCCAATGATTTTACTTCTATCATCGTAAACATAATATTCTGAATTAAATGCCGACAGTAATTTACAATGCATTTAAACTTTTGGATTTCTGCGTTCTGAGTTCAAATCCCACCAGAATCAACGTTGCCTTTCATCCCGCCGGAGTCGATGAAATAAAATACTACTCAAATATGTGGAGTCGATGTAATCGAGTAATCCTTCACACTGGTGTTATGATTGAATTACAAATCTATTAGTTATTTAGGCTCTCACTCTCAATCAAGACATAAACCATCGAAAATACAATGCGGTTACCTACACTCTCTGGATCTTTCCTTATCATCGGATCATGCCGTATAAATCCCCATCAGGATGTGTCACCGGTGCGTCGCGGAATTACTCATTTTTACCAGCTTAATGGACTAGATCAACGTGAAATGAATACTACGCGTCACCCAGTCCAGTAACAGAAACCTCAATCTTACGATAATGAGTCCAACACCCTTACCACTAAGCCACGCGCCTCCGTATTTCGTATCATCCATATCTCTTAGCTCACCATCAAATGTATTACACCTATGCCCTTTGCTCTCTACTTTTTCACTTTCCAGACAGTAACCATCTTATCATTACATTTGGTAACCCGTCCTTGTCTATTCTGAGTGCATAGCCAAGCCATTTGAGCCGAGGGAATTTTATTTCCAAGACCACAGGATTGCAAACAGTTTGGTGACATAGCTTGTCATTTCATCTTTTACTGGGTCAGAAGGTGCGACTGATTTTACACATGTACTCAAGATGGAAAACATTGATCTGAATCACATCACTTTCTACAATTCACCAGCGTTCTAAGCCATATTTATTAAGCAGATAAGGTGGAATCCAATCTTAGTCCTAAAATTGTATTGTACAGATTTCAAGATCAACTGAAGTCTTTGCCAGGTCATTTACATACACGAGTAGTTAATCGTAATCAGTAATAAATGCAGGGCTTTTGGAATTTTTAGACATAACTGTATTTTTGAGATATCGATATTAAGTCAGTAGTAGGTAGGTTCGTATGTATGTATGTATATATGTATGTATGTATCTATGTATGTATGCATGTATGTATGTGTGTGTGTATATATGAATGTAGGTAGGTAGGTAGGTAGGTAGGTAGGTAAGGAGGGAGGGAGGTCTATCTATATATTTATATGTATAATCATTCAACAAAAGGGTTCGATTTGCATAAGTGTTCAGCCTGCAATTTTCTCGCGTACATTTATCTGTCGAAAAGAAGGCACCAAAGCATCCACATAAGAAATATACTTTTAAATCTGATGGTGGCTGGTACGTTCACTGTGTAAAATATTGGGTGCTCAGAGCGAGCCCCCACCGGCTTGCATATAAAAATCTCACAGGATACACCTAGCCCTACCCTTTGTTGTCTTATACAAGATTTAGACTGCTTGTGCGAGGACCAACATGATGTTGGTCAGAACTCTCCCAATTTCCCTCAAACCTTTGGTTAGTCTCATTTCCTTTCCCAAAGCCATTAACGCTACGGTATTTCTTTCTTCTCTTCGCTACAATTCCATGGACTCCATTTTACGTGACAACTTCTCGAACAAATGATGTCTATTCAACGCCGCGAATTGTCTGTTCCTCGATGCATTGAAGAGTACTAAACTTCCTCTACTCCTACCCATATTCGGATATATTCACGCGCGCGCGCGCGCAGACTCAGACGCGCGCAATCGCTATCGCACACACACACACACACTTAAGTTGTTTATTGTATTGTTGGCACTCCGTCGCTTACGACGTCGAGGGTTCCAGTTGATCCGATCAACGGAACAGCCTGCTCGTGAAATTAACGTGCAAGTGGCTGAGAGTTCTCGGGGATATTCAGTGTGACAAGGCTGACCCTTTGAATAACAGGCACAACAGAAACAGGAAGTAAGAGCGAGAGAAAGTTGTGGTGAAAGAGTACAGCAGGGTTCACCACCATCCCCTGCCGGAGCCTCGTGGAGCTTTTAGGTGTTTTCGCTCAATAAACACTCACAACGCCCGGTCTGGGAATCGAAACCGCGATCCTATGACCGCGAGTCCGCTGCCTTAACCACTGGGCCATTGCGCGTCCACAACTCGCTCAAACAGAGACACTTGTGTACTCACATATATATTCTTGTCGACCTATCCTCCTACGCACCAACCTTGTTCTTTTCTTCTATTCCTGTTGCGCAGGTCTGACATTTCCTCTATACGTGACACACCTCAACACTCTTCTCAGCGACTTCTTATTTTCTTGACCCAATTTCTACCTTTTATTCCAGAATAAACATTGACAATAACATACAGAAGATTTTCTCATATTTTTTCGATGAATTAAAAACCAATGCTACGAAAATATTTTCTTCGCTCATTTATGTAAAATAGCATGCTTCCTTTTTAATTATTTCCGATTCTGAACTTTACTTTATATCAACATATGAATCATTCAACAAACGCTGTTTAGATATTCATATATTTTTAACATAAAGGCTATCTGACGAAGTCGAAACAGAACGGCCGCGTGGCCTAATGGATAAGGCGTCTGACTTCGAATCAGAAGATTGCGAGTTCGAGTCTCGTTGTGGTCGAATCGTTTTTTTCTTTTTTTTACACACAAGTGTGTTGATGCATAATATTGCATTATATAACATGTAATTTATACATTACATACGTAATAAACTAGTTTCTTTATATTTTGATTATACCACAAATTACGAGATTGTATACCATCAAGTATTTCCCCACTGTTCATCTTCTCAGTCTTCCGCATAACTCAAGTAAATTGATCAGTAAATCCATTGATTAGCCCCAGTTCAACCAGAAGGGGCAAACCAGTGATCACAGGAATTTTATTCGTAACCAATTGTTCCTTCTATTCCAGCTATTTGTCTAATGTGCCCGTAGCTGCTAGATTTACCCAAAAGAAAAAGATTAAACCTTTGGAAAAGAATAACGAGACTCTTCTCCATTCTGCTATGTGGTTATCCTCTATTCGTGGTTTGTGATATAATCTTTATATTTAGGATTATTGACAGCTTATCCTAAACAATATTAGTAACAATATTGTGAATGGACAGCTGCTAGAATTGTATTTGTTGCTCGAACAGCAGCTGGGAAAAGTAGATGATATTCATACATTGTTATTACTGTTACCTGAATACAGGTACCAACATTGTGAATGGATAGAATATATATATATATATATATATATATATATATATATATATATATATATATCATTATGACATAGAATTTAACACACACACACACATACATACACATACACACACTCTCACGTACATACATGTATACGTGCATTCATATATGTATGCAAGTAACCAGATATGTAAAAGAAGACGGTAGGTAAATACGTAGGTAAGTAAGTAGGAAGGTAGGTAGGTAGGTAGGTAGGTAGGTAGGTCTATTTATATATTTATGAATGTATTGTACTGATGACACCTATTGATACAGTGACACGTGGCCGCAGCTGTCCACATGCCACTAGAAAAAACATCAGAAAGTCTTTTTCTTAATGGTAAATATCAATATCGGAGAATTGTTAATTGTTAACATTATGTATCTTTCTTACTCGGAGCCGGTTGCAGCTACCACTGCATATTCGCTTACCTATTTCCGAAGCAAAGATGTTTTCATTAAATCAAGAATTTATTTTGCATGGAATTTCATATATATTTTGTCACTAAACAGAAAATAGTAAGAGGAAAACCCTGATTTAGATAGATCCACTGTGCAAATTCTTTCGGTTGGCTTCAAGGAAATAAGATCACCCGGAAGTCTAGGGTTTAATACCCTCTGAAAGCAGCATTTTGAAAACAGCAGGACACCTAGGAGTCATCACTTCAGTGGGCTCGAATCTCTCAGAGTATCGGGAACACACCGGCCGAAACCACTCGCTTGACGGGAGTGTTTCTGAAGATTGTTCTTTCTGTCTGCTCGCCCCATAGCCAGTTTCCATTTACCATTCGTTTTTTGTTGTCCAAACTAATGTCTCTGGCCACTATGATTTATTTCTCTTGGACTATTTTTACTTCAAGAATTAGGCTAAATTATATTTATTAGGCTGAATTGTACAGAAATATAATTCTGTTTCAACACATCTTTCCACAGCAATTAATGTAAAGTACACATATACATATATATTTATATATATATATATATATATATATATATATATATATATATATATATATATATATATATATATATATATTTCTATGGGTTTTTTTTGTCTCTTTCGTGAATTGTTTTTCCTTGACAACTCAATTATGATATTTTTTCATGAAAGACCTTGTCTTTAAGATGAGGAATTTGTCACGTGACCCATGCACACCTGAGTGTAGTAAACTATACTTAAACGTATTGAGTGCTATCGGAGCTCTTTTTATGTATGGTTGCAAAATACACTCATTAACATGTGTGTGTATATGTGTGTGTGCGTGTGTGTGTGTGTGTGTGTGTGTGTGTGTGTGTGTGTGTGTGTGTGTGTGTGTGTGTGTGTGTGTGTGTGTGTGTGTGTGTGTAAAGGGGCTATAGTAGAAGACGTTTTCCTATGGTACCACTCGGAGAGACTGAAACCGAAAGAAAGTGGTTGTAAAGCGATTTTCTTAACCGCACAGCTATGTCTGCGCTTATATGTATATATAATTGTTAAAGAGGACAACAAACGTTAAGGCAAGGCAAACATCTCAAGTCATATACATTATTATTATTATTGGGAAAAAGATTCAAAATCTTACAGCTGTTACTGGGATATGCCAGAGTATAGGACATTCCGTCACTGGAGACAAAATGAGAAGAGCATAGATTAATGAAATGACGACATAGAGGACAGGAGTAAAGGAATAAGGAGATGAAGTAAGAGAAGAAAAAAGAATTATAAAAGTTCGCAAGTTCAAAATTCCGAGCGTATAGAAGTAAGTCCATAAGTCCTTAGGTGCAATCCTGCGTAAATCCATCTAAGTTAAAGTCCTAATAGTGTAAATATCCAGAAAAAGACGAGAACATATCAACGTTCAATGACATGTATTTACGCAGAATTTCACTTATGGACTTACTTCTACACGATCGGAAAGTTGAACTGTGAACTTTAATGCTTCTTTTTTCTTCTCTTTCTTCATCTTGTTATTCCTTTACTCTGGGTTATCTCATACTCTGGGATATCCCAGAAACAGTTGTAAGACTTCGAATTTTTTCCCAATAATGATAATGTATATGACTTGAGATGTTTGCCTTACCTTAACGTTTGCTGTCCTCTTTAACAATTATATATCCGCTATATCGGAAATCTGCAATAGCTCCATAACTACCGTCTCGGCTTTAACCTTGGAGCTCTAGTAATCCATTACATTTACTAAGCGTACCTAGTCGTTTAGATCACCTGTTAACTAAACCCCCACATTTTGCATACATACATACATATATATATATATATATATATATATATATATATATATATATATATATATATATATATATATATATATATATATATATATATATATATATATATATATATATATATATATATATATATATATATATATATATATATATATATATATATACATATATATATATATATATATATATATATATATATATATATATATATATATATATATATATATATATATATATATATATATAATTATTACGAATAAAAAGGTAAAGGATTATTAATTTATTAATAAATTAATAATTAATATTTTTTACCAAGCCCTTCGGTATGTAAACACCATTATCGGTGAAGAACTTATTTAAAAGTTCTTATACATTTATAAGCATAATTAAGGGATCAGTAACAATTGCTTCACCACATACCGAAGTTCAGAAATAGCAGCTAAAGTGCTGAAACTCCAACAGATAGCAATACTTGTAACTCACAAAGGCAAAACAAGAAGAAAAATAACGAAACTAACCAGCACTTTAGCTGCTATTTCTGAACTTCGGTATGTGGTGAAGCAATTGTTGCTGATCCCTTATGTATATATATATACATAATACATACATACATACATACATAAACACACACACGTACATATAGCCCTATATATGTATATATGTAAATATAAATATGACTATATGTGTGCGTATGTGCGCGCGAGCACGTGTGTCTTTGAGTTTATTCCCCCCCCCCCCAACCTCTTGTATTTATATATTTATATCCATAAATGAGATATAAAGCAGTGCAAACAACCCGGAGGTGCAAAGAACTTGATACGAAGATGTAGACTAATTCATAAATTTTATATTCAGCTGAAATTACATAGATTGAGGCTATAAATATCAAGTTTTACTTATTCTCAAGTAATCAATGAAATAAAAGAAATCATCATATATTTATTAATATCGGAGATAAAACATAAAATCTTAGAATACGCACGTTTATGACTTATCAAATCTTTTGTTGTCGCTGTAACGTGTTATATTATTGCAGAAACCGGCTGCCTTTCACCTTCGAGTCTTTTTGATAGAAGACGATAGAAATGATGAGTATTCGGTGTAGATTGACTTCATAAAATATTTGAGATTTTGAAGCATTCTTTAGTGTATTATGCGACACTTCGGTTTTCAACAGGTGGCTGATATAAAATATTATAATAAATATTTTGATTTGTAGTAACGGAAAGAAACAAAATTGAATTGGGGCGTAGGACTAGCTGTGTGGTTCAAAATGCTTCCATTGCATAGAAGCAATTATTGGGATACATATGAAAGTTTCCACCTTTTGTTTTGCATATATACCTATATACATATTTTGTAATTAATGTACTTAATATATTTAATATATTTGCTTATCCCAGTAATTGCTTATATATTTCGCTTAGGCATACCGATACTAATAACCTGGTATTAGAACCTAATATGCATATGCTTCAGAACGAAGTGTCAATCGAGTACAGAGCAGTAATAAGAAATTGGGATGACAAATAAATAAATAATTGTTATAAACTTCATTACTTAATGAAGTTCATAACAATAATTGTTTATTGCCTGTTCATCCCAGTTTCTTATATATAAATAGATATCTATACATACATAGGCGCAGGAGTGGCTGTGTGGTAACTAGCTTGCTTACCAACCACATGACTCCGGGTTCATTCCCACTGTGTGGCACCTTGAGCAAGTGTCTTCTACTATAGCCTCGGACCGACCAAAGCCTTGTGAGTGAATTTGGTAGACGGAAACTGAAAGAAGCCCGTCGTATATATGTATATATATATATATATATATATATATATATATATATATATGTATGTATGTATGTATGTATATATGGGTGTGTGTGTGTGTGTGTGTGTGTATGCTTGTGTGTCTGTGTTTTCCCCCAACATCGCTTGACAACCGATGGTGGTGTGTTTACGTCCCCGTAACTTAGCGGTTCGGTACAAGGATCCGATAGAATAAGTACTAGGCTTCCAAAGAATAAGTCCTGGGGTCGATTTGCTCGACTAAAGGCGGTGCTCCAGCATGGCCGCAGTCAAATGACTGAAACAAGTAAAAGAGAGTAAAGAGAGACACATGTACATATTCGTACGCACTCAACACACACATACACACGCGCAAATACACAGAGTGCGAGAGATATTTAGAGGATAAATATCATAATTTATTAAAACAACTCTAATCTAATAAAAACCAAATGCATTAAAAAAAAACTGTGCCCATGTTCTCGATAAGTTTCCTTTTAAGACTATATTATGAATCTATAATAAGTTTCGATGGCAGCTTCAATGCTAGACCGGGAACTTTGAAGTATCTGTACTATATGTCATTATTAGTTTCAGAGATCAGGAGGCGCAATGGCCCAGTGGTTTCGACTCCCAGACCAGGCGTGGTGAGTGTTTATTGAGCGAAAACACCTAAAGCTCCACGAGGCTCCGGCAGGGGATGGTGGCGAACCCTGCTGTACTCCTCCACCACAACTTTCTCTTACTTCTTGTTTCTGTTGTGCTTGTAATTCAAAGGGTCAGCCTTGTCACACTGTGTCACGCTTAATTTCCCCGAGAAGTACGTTAAGGGTACACGTGTCTGTGGAGTGCTCAGCCACTTGCACGTTAATTTCACGAGCAGGCTATTCCGTTGATCCGATCAATTGGAACCCTCGACGTCGTAAGCGACGGAGTGCCAACAACAGTTTCAGAGATCACAGGACACTTGGATCCTTCAGTAAAGTTATAGTATTATGAAGATGTCTATGAGTCTCCATCTCAAAAACGTTCCAAATGTTACAGCCAATGGGATTTAAATCTATCGAGTTTGAGCGCAACGAGTTTGATGTTATATATCGTAAAATTGTGTGATTTCAATTCTTCGTTCAAGTTGGTTTTGTGAGAATGTCCTGAGTCATGTTGAAAAACTTATCATCTGTCTCTAGTACCTCATCCTATCCACCAGCATTAATTCTATGAGTCTGTGGAAAGAGATGAGCTGGTATGATATGACTTTTCTTACTTACCACTACTAATACAAGAACAGACGCTGGAAACGTAGTGTGTATTATCGCGGGACATGAGAATGATCTACACGTAACTCACATGTTTAGGTTATCTTTACTCTTTTACTTGTTTCAGTCATTTGACTGCGGCTATGCTGGAGCACCGCCTTTAGTCGAGCAAATCGACCCCAGTACTTATTCTTTGTTAGCCTAGTACTTATTCTATCGGTCCGTCTTGCCGAACCGCTAAGTTACGGGGACGTAAACACACCAGCATCAGTTGTCAAGCGATGTTGGGGGGACAAACACAGACAAACACACACACATACATATATATATATATATATATATATATATATATATATATATATATATATATATATATATATATATATATATATATATATATATATACAACGGACTTCTTTCAGTTTCTGTCTACCAATTCCACTCACAAGGCTATGGTCGGCCCGAAGCTATAGTAGAAGACACTTGCCCAAGGTGCCACGCAGTGGGACTGAACCCGGAACCATGTGGTTGGTAAGCTATACAAATTATAGCCAGCACTGATTTGTTACGACGTTTCGTATCCGAATACGTTTAATGTAAACAATGATGCGATCGAAGATGGAAAAACAGAGATAGCGTCAACATGCGATTTAATAGCATTGCTAACACAGTAAAACACGATATTGACTTACAAAGCGTTTAATACACTTTCTGGTATATTATGGTTGCATAACGAAATACAGTTTCCCTACATGTAATTATGTACGTACGAGTTTGTTTAATATGTAAAACTGTTATATCCAGTAATGATACACCACTATATTTAGTGGTTATTTAAGCAATGAGTTTGTGGATTGTTAATGGGTTGGATGTAATGTTGAAGAAGGAACAAGAACTATACAAATATGAATTTTCATCTAATACTCATTTTTACCCTGCACGCGTAAGCGAAAGCGAGCTATTGTAATCACTCGTCTTCGACTTCTGTTTCTCTGTGTGCTTGCGAAATTGCTAGAAAATGGCTGAACGGATTTTCATCACATTTAGCAGAAATACTCTTTGGGTGAGTGGCTCAAAATGATGAAAATTCGGTTTGATTATCTTCAAACAAACATAAATACATACATAGATATGCGACTGTGTGTGTGTGTGTGTGTGTGTTACAATGATGGATTCGAGGGTTTCGTTTATTTACGAGTTGATTTCTTAATTCCATCGGAGTATAAATACCTATGATGGTCAAACTTCAAAAAAAAAAAAATTTAATCATACTTACATATTTCCCGATAACCAAATTTAGTCAAACACTTACAAAATTTAATTCAATTCAATTAAAAAGCATGGGTGAGCAACGCAGAGTAAGCCAGACTATATTTTGCGAAACGATTTATTTGCAGGCAGGGTATGCATCGCCTCCACGGTGCCTTTATTTCATTCCCTTTCGATCGCTTTGTTTACGTCAGACGCATTCGGATACGTATGTGTGTATGTGTGTGTGTGTTAAATTCTATGACATAATGATATATATTCTATCCATTCACAATGTTGGTACCCGTATTCAGGTAACAGTAATAACAATGTATGAATATCATCTACTTTTCCCAGCTGCTGTTCGAGCAACAAATACAATTCTAGCAGCTGTCCATTCACAATATTGTTACTAATATTGTTTAGGATAAGCTGTCAATAAAACTAAATATAAAGATTATATCGCAAACCAGGAATAGAGGATAACCACATAGCAGAATGGCGAAGAGTCTCGTTATTCTTTTCCAAAGGTTTAATCTTTTTCTTTTGGCTAAATCTAGCAGCTACGGGCACATTAGACAAATAGCTGGAATAGAAGGAACAGTTGGTTACGAATAAAATTCCTGTGATCATTGGTTTGCCCCTTCTGGTTGAACTGGGGCTAACCAATGGATTTACTGATCAATTTACTCGAGTTATGCGGAAGACTGAGAAGATGAGCAATGGGGAAATACTTAATGGTGTACAATCTCGTAATTTGTGGCATAATCAAAATACAGATACGAGTTTATTACGTATGTAATATATAAATTACATGTTATATAATGCAACATTATGTATGAGCACACTTGTGTTTTAAAAAGAATACGAAACAAAAGTTAACAATTCGACCACGACGAGACTCGAACTCGCAATCTTCTGATTCGAATTCAGACGCCTTATCCATTAGGCCACGCGGCCGTACTACTTCGGTTTCATCAGATAGCCTTTATGTTAAAAAACGTTTAGATCTAAACCGTGTTTGTTGAATAGTTTATATGTTGATATAAAGTGTGGAGGCGCAATGGCCCAGTGGTTAGGGCAGCGGACTTGCGGTCATAGAATCGCGGTTTCGACTCCCAGACCAGGCGTGGTGAGTGTTTATTGAGCGAAAACACCTAAAGCTCCACGAGGCTCCGGCAGGGGATGGTGGCGAACCCTGCTGTACTTTTTCACCACAACTTTCTCTCACTCTTACTTCCTGTTTCAGTTGTGCCTGTAATTGAAAGGGTCAGCCTTGTCACGCTGAATATCCCCGAGAACTACGTTAAGGTTACACGTGTCTGTGGAGTGCTCAGCCACTTCCACGTTAATTTCACGAGCAGGCTGTTCCGTTGATCGGATCAATTGGAACCCTCGACGTCGTAAGCGACGCAGTGCCAACAATGTATAAGCACACTTGTGTGTAAAAAAAAAAAGCAAAAAAGAAAGGAAAGTTTCGACCACGACGAGACTCGAACTCGCAATCTTCTAATTCGAAGTCAGACGCCTTATCCATTAGGCCACGCGGCCGACGTGCTGAAATCTCCTCAGATAGCCTATGTTAAAGAATGTTAAGATCTAAACCGTGTCTGTTGAATAGTTTATATGTTGATATAAAGTAAAGTTCAAGATCAGAAGTAAAAAGAAAGCATGTTAGTTTAAATAAATGAGCGAAGAAAATATTTTCGTAGCGTTAGTCTTAGTCTTTCATCGAGCAGGAGAAGGAAGCCTTCTTTATATTGTCGACGTGTATTTGGGAGTAGTGGTAGGGATTGTGTCAAGAAAATAAGAATTTTCTGAGTAGAAGAGTGTTGAGGTGTATCATATAGGGGAAATGTCAGACCCGCGCAACAGGAATGGAAGTAGGGTACAAGGTTGGTATGCAGGAGGATAGGTCGACAAGTTAGTACACAGGTGTCTCTGTTTGAGCGAGTTAGCTGGAGGGTCTAGCAGTGTGTGTGTGTGTGTGTGTGTGTGTGTGTGTGTGGACATGGGAAAGGAAATGAGACTAACCAAAGGTTTGAGGAAACTTAGGAGTGTTCTAACCAACATGTTGGTCTTCGCACAAGCAGTCTAAGTCCTGTATAAGACCACAAAAGATAAAGTTAGGGATATCCTATGAGATTTTTGTATGCAAGCCGGCGGCGCTCTCTCTGAGCACTAATTTTGTTTCACAGTGAACGTACCAGCCACCATCTTAAAAGTATCTTTCTTATGTGGATGATTTGGTGTCTTTTCGACAGATAAATGTACGGGAGAAAATTGCAGGCTCAACACTTATGCAAACTGAATCCTTCCTAAAATCGATAACTCAAAAAATACAAGTCATGCCTGAAAATTCCAAAAGTTCCGCACTTATTAGTGTATATGGGGCGGGGGGCTTGTCAGGGGCTTCAGTTGATCTTGAAATCTAGACAAAACAATCTTAGGATTAAGATTGGATTCTATCCTATTTGTTCAAATAAATATGGCTCAGAACGCTGGTGAATTGTAGAAAGTGATGTTATTCAGATCAATGTTTTCCATCTTGAGTACCTGTGTAAAATCTGTCGCACCTTCTGACCCAGTAAAAGATGAAATGACAAGCTATGTCACCAAACTGTTTGCAGTCCTGTGGTCTTTGAAATAAAATTCCCTCGGCTCAAATGGCTTGGCTATGCACTCAGAATAGACAAGGACGGGTTACCAAATGTAACGTTAAGATGGCTATTGACTGGAAAGTGAAAAAGTAGAGAGCAAAGGGCATAGGAGCAGTAGATTTGATGGCAAGCTGAGAGACATAGATGATAAGGAAAATAGAGGCACGTGGCTTAGTGGTAAGGGTGTTGGACTCATTATCGTAACATTCATGTTTCTATTTCTGGACTGGGTGACGCGTTGTGTTCGTTTCACGTTGATCTAGTCCATTAAACTGGCAAAAATGAGTAATTCCGCGACGCACCGGTGACACATCCTGGTGGGGAATTTATACGTCATGAAAACCGGAAAACCAGGAAAACTGATGATAAGGAAAGATCCAGAGAGTGTAGATAACGGCATCGAATTTTCGAAGGCTTATGTCTTGATTGAGAGTGAGAGCCTAAATAAATAATGCTTTTGTAATTCAATCACAAGACCAGTATGAAGGATTAGTCGATTACATCGACTCCAGGCCAAATAGACTTGTGATATTAATGACAGTGTGATAGCAGTAAAAAGGACAGGTGTTGCAGAGGGTGGATTTGGTTAGGATGGAGAAAGGAATAATAATAATAATAATGATGATGATGATGATGATGATGATGATGATGATAATAATAATAGGAAGCCGGACATAGTCTTAATTGAGAAAGAAAGCAGACCATGCTGGATCATAGACATAGCATACCCAGCTGATAACAAGTTATGCGGTAAGGAAGAAAGAAAAGTCGAGAGATCTGACAGGTTAGATAGGGAAGTTAAACAGTTGTGGTCGATGAAAAAGGTAGCATTAATACCAGTAATTGTCGGAGCCCTATGAACAGTGAGAAAAAACTTAGAGAAGTACGTGGAACAAATAGGGGCTTAATAAGGGTGGAACACGTGCAGAAAACAGCACTGCCTGGAACCGCTCGAATACTCCAGAAGGTGCTCGAAAAATAAAAGGTGTTACCTTAGTTCCCTGGTACTGAACAGCTGTCACTGTAGTACATCTCCAGCGTTAGAAGCTCTGATAATAATAATAATAATAATAATAATAATAATAATAATAATAATAATAATAATAATAATAATAATAATAATAATAATAATAATAACAGTAACCATAAGAGCATCACAGCAAACCACAGCACATACCCAAGGCACACAGAGCTGCGCTCGGTAGTGAAGTGAAAGCACGTTATAAAAATAAAACTACTAGGAATGATAAATAAAAAAAAAAGGTACTGAAACCTATTTGAAAATGATACCAGGCTTACCATCCCTACAGGAAGTGCAAAAAATCGTGCTAACTGGAACGACTCATGTACTGAGAAGAGCATTATCGCTGTGAAAACAACATCCATTCATGAATTTTTTTTTTTCTTAAATACATGTTTTACCTGTGAATTTGCGTGTGTAAACTGGGAATGCATACAACGAGTTTCTCTGCCCTAGGTGTACGGAAAACAATCGGCGAGAAATGGAAGAAAATTTGAAGAAAGAAGAAAAAAAAACAACATAATAATAATAACAATAATATCGAAAAATACCTTAGGAATGAGAACCTAGGTTCGAATTTTCCCCAAGACACCTGATGAAGGCTGTATATTAGCTGAAACGTTGTGTCAACAACAAATATGATGAGGACAAATATCCGTCAAATGTAAATAATGTACATAATTCCTCATCTCTTAAATATAGAACTGAAGATTTTGTTCATCATTCTGCACAAACAAAGTTAGCATACGGCTCATCGGTAAAAGCAACAACAGCTAATTCGTCTCCGGAGTAACTGGTTCTAAGTATAGAAAATACTCAAATGTATTCGAAGAATATAAATAGAAAGTAACGACAGACGTGCAACGTATTACAGTAATCTAAGAACCAAATTAATAAGAGACTTTGCGATAAAAGAAATAATTCGACCACGACGAGACTCGAACTCGCAATCTTCTGATTCGAAGTCAGACGCCTTATCCATTAGGCCACGCGGCCAGCCTGGCTGCCTGTTTTAAAATAAGCATTATATTTAGAAAACGAGCCAGTGTTTGTTGAGTGATTTATATTCGGCCTTAATTTTAAGTATATAGGATAAAGAAGCACGCATGCAGGCAAGCAGAATAACATACGCAGGGCATACGGAAGTATAAGGACATATGTACGCATATCTATATATATATATATATATATATAGATATATATATGTGTGTGTTTACATGCACACGCTCACATGGGCGTGTGTGAGTGTGTGTATGTATGTATTATCCACACATACACACAAACACACACACACACACACACACATACACAATCATATTAATCTACACTAACTTGCTTCTCCCTATACATACAATTTCTCATCGTCCAACCTCACTCATTCTTTCTAATTGCTCTTTCACTCACTCACTCAGTCTCTTTCTTTCACTCTCTCTTTCTGTGTCTCTTTCTCTTTCGCCAACACTGTCTGCTTCTCTCTCTCTCTCTCTCTCTCTCTCTTCCTCTCTTTCTTTCTCTCTTTCTCTCTTCTGTCACGCTCACACTCATGCGCTCGCGCCTGCACACACACACACACACACACACACACACACACACACACACACACACACACACACACACGGATGTGTTGCCTGTATGTGTGTCCGTTCCGCTATGATACTCCATGATTCTATTAGCATTTTCGAACAGAGGTTGCGGCCGGGCTGGAGCACCCACATTAGAAATAGCATCTACTTTGTGGCAGAGCGGAGTTTCGATCTACGGACCACTAAATTATGAGCCTAGCCCGCACTCACTGAGCCACTCTACTTCACATACATACATGCATATACACACACATATACATACATATATACATACATACAAACATACATACAAACATGTTTGTATATCTGTATGTATATATACATATATGTATATATTATTACATGCTACATATATAAGTAACGTTGTCACTCTGTATTTCACCTCCGAAGAGGAGGGGTCCCCACATCGAAAACGGTAGAGGAGTAGGGACCGAAACCGGACGTGGTTCCTCCTGATGATGTCTTTAGTCACTGGATCCTCTAATGGAGCTGTTGCGGTGGCGAACCACGAAACGTTGTTGGAATTCCTTACGTAGGCGCAGGAGTGGCTGTGTGGTAAATAGCTTGCTTATCAAGCACATGGTTCCGGGTTCAGTCTCACTGCGTGGCTCTTTGGGCAAATGTCTTCTACTATAGCCTCGGACCGACCAAAGCCTTGTGAGTGGATTTGGTAAACGGAAACTGAAAGAAGCCCGTCGTATGTATGTATATGTATGTATATATGTGTGTGTGTGTTTGTGTTTGTCCCTCTAACATCGCTTGGCAACCGATGCTGGTGTGTTTACGTCCCCGTAACCTAGCGGTTCGGCAAAAGAAACCGATAGAATAAGTACTAGGCTTACAAAGAATAAGTCCCGGGGTTGATTTGCTCGACTAAAGGCGGTGCTCCAGCATAGCCGCAGTCAAATGACTGAAACAAGTAAAAGAGTAAAGAGTATACATACATAGATACATATTCTTTTATATGTATGTTTGTGTGTATTTGTATGTATGTATGTATGCATGTATGCATGTATGTATGTATGTATGTATGTATGTATGCATGTATGCATGTATGCATGTATGTATGTATGTATGTATGTATGTATGCATGTATGTATGTATGTATGTACAGCAGAAATTTCTGGTCAATTTACCTATCAAATTATGCCGTGTGACAAAATGTAAAATTAAAAGAGAACTTTGATGACGTACCAGTCTCCGTGTTCTTTATATTTATTTGATGTGTGTGTGTGTGTGTGTGTGTGTGTGTGTGCTATTTAAAGCTATTAAATGTTTCATTATATTCTTAACTGACGAATTCCAAATTAATTTATTCGTCTTGTTTCACTCATATATCAATTGAATTATAATTTCAAAAGCTATTGCGAGGGTGTGAGAGAATATATTTTGCTCCTGTTTGCGTTTGAACTGTGTATGTTTGTCTCTGTGCCTTCGCTGAATATCGTGCACAAATTTACGCTTCACCAAATAGAGGCGATATCACATCACGAGCCTTCAAGCGTTTCCTCGACGTGCTAGAAATAAACACCAACTTTTCTCAGATCGAACGCTATCGTCTCAGGGAAAGAACACATTAGATAAGGTGATCTGGAGGTAGGAAGGTCAGTGCAGCTGGAATGTATTTCAAAATAGGTTTAGTCTAGTGCAGTGATTCCCAAACTATGAGTCGCGACCCACTGATGGGTCGCGAACGTAATCCTAGTGGGTTGCAAAAAGTTATAAAATTATGCATTAGCTTTGATTAACTGCTGTCTATCGAGATAGTTCAAGACCCATGTTTTCAATATCAGACTGGTTGTTTTATCAAGCAGTAGGCTTTTTTCACGAACTTAACAAATCAGAGGTGGTCATTTTCTCAAGTTATTTATTCGTACGTAATCGTAAAAAGGAAAAGTATGTTTTTACCTATTTATAGAGAACTTTAACTAGGCGCAGTACAACACTAATAGAGCCGATAACAGTTACTGTTTCGTCCTTGGCGTCTCTTCAAACCCCGTACCCAATCATTTCCACCGAAGCATTAAAAGTACTTCTCCCTTTCGCGTCATCTTATAATTGTGAAACTGGATTTTCAGCAATGGTTGGGATTAAAAGCGAATTTCGAAATAAACTGCAGCTCTTAAATTCTTTACGGCAGAAACTATCACGCATTGAACCTGATGTTAATTCTATTATTCAGCGTAGCAAGAAACAGGCTCATCCTTCTCACAGGCCTCAATGAATATGTAATCTGAAATAAATTTGTTTCTTTCATTAATGTTTTTACCCAGTAGAGTTAAGTGGGTCGCCATAAACTGGTGTCATAAATAGTGGGTCGCGTCTCTAAAAAGTTTGGGAACCACTGGTCTAGTGGTTACTCTTTTCTCTCTCTTTACTCTTTTACTTGTTTCAGTCATTTGACTGCAGCCATGCTGGAGTACTGCCTTTAGTCGAGCAAATCGACAGTACTTATTCTTTGTAAGCCTAGTACTTATTGTATCGGTCTCTTTTGCCAAACCGCTAAGTTACGGAGACGTAAACACACTGGCATCTGTTGTCAAGCGATGTTATGGGGACAAACACAGACACCCAAACACACACACACACACACACACATACACACACACACGCACACGCACGCACACACACACACACACACAAATATATATATATATATATATATATATATATATATATATATATATATATATATATATACGACGGGCTGTGTGTGTGTCTGTGTTTGTCCCCCCACCATCGCTTGACAACCGATGCTGGTGTGTTTACGTCCCCGTAACTTAGCGGTTCGGCAAAAAGAGACCGATAGAATAAGTACTAGGCTTACAAAAGAATAAGCCCTGGGGTCGATTTTCTCGACTAAAGCTGGTGCTCCAGCATGGCCGCAGTCAAATGACTGAAACAAGTAAAAGAGTAAAAGAGTAAGAGTATGTGTGTGTGTGTGTGTGTGTGTGTGTGTTTGTTTGTTTGTTTGTGTGTGTGTATGTGCTTGCGTGTGCGCGCGCGTGTTAACGTATGCATGTGTGAATGCGTGAATTTGTGATGAGTTACAATGAAGACGGACTATTTCTAAATTAGGCTAAAATTAGGCCTTGCTTTACATCTTAGAGTGTTAGTCAAGCAGAACTAATTAATGACCAGATGGTAAATCGTTTCCTAAGAATAAAAAGAAAGATGATTGTAGCAACTGGGTAATGTAGATAATGAAAAGATGATGAATAAGTATTCTATTACTGAGAGTTTTCATCATTACTTATGAAAGACGATAAGGTTAAGCAAAGCGTTTTTATCGCTGAAAGGAAAGCCGGTTTAAGGTAACAGAAATAAATCAAATACCTGTTGCAAACCGGAAAATAAATAAATAAATAAAATATATGAAATAATAAAAAAAAAATATAAAAAAGAGTTTCGAATTTTAGCAGAAGTACTGAAATGATTTTAAGAGATGGTGTAAGTCGATTATATTGACTCCTCAAGAGATCCGCTGGTATTTATTTTAGCGACGCCGAAAAGATGTAAAGGCAAAGCTGACCCCGATGGAATTTGAAAGTAGAAAGTAGAGAACTAGAAGATATGCTTACGAAGCATTTTGTCCAACGCGCTAACGATTCCACCAGCTACTACTACTACTACTACTACTACTACTACTACTACTACTACTACTACTACTACTACTACTATTACTACTGATAATAATAATAATAATAATAATAATAATAATAATAATAATAATAATAATAATAATAATAATAAATCATATTATCTCTGGCTGCCCAGTCCTGGCTAAGAAGGAATATATTCACAGACACGACAGAGCTAGGACCTATATACACTGGAAGCTATGCCAACAATGTGGAATAACAACAGAAAAAAAAAGGTCACAGAAAACGAGAAAGCAACCCTACTATGGGATATGCCAATACACACAGATAGAGAAATTAAGGCCAATAGACCAGATATAGTTGTCAGAGATCATGAAAAAAAATGCTTTCTAATTGATGTATCAATACCAGCAGATGACAACGTTTCCCTAAAAGAAATGGAGAAACTTTCAAATTACAAAGACCTGGAAATAGAGGTAACTCGAATGTGGAATCTAAAAACAGAAACAATTCCTATCATAGTGGGCGCCTTAGATATGATAAAAAAATATTCAGACAAATACATAACAAAAACACCAGGACTTACAAATATATATAACATACAGAAAATTGCACTACTGGGCACTGCACACATCCTACGCAAAACACTTTCAATACAGTAACCATAAGAGCATCACAGCAAACCACAGCACATACCCAAGGCACACAGAGCTGCGCTCGGTAGTGAAGTGAAAGCACGTTATAAAAATAAAACTACTGAATAATAATAATAATAATAATAATAATAATAATCTTTTCTACTCTAGGCATAAGGCCCGAAATTTTTGGGGAGGGGTCCATTCGATTAGATCGACTCTAGTACACAACTGGTACTTAATTTATCGACTTCGAAAAGATGAAAGGCAAAGTGAACCTCGGCGGAATTTGAACTCAGAACATAAAGATAGACGAAATACCGCCAAGCATTTCACCTAGCGTGCTAAAGATTCCGCAGCTCACCGCCTTATAGTAATAATAATAATAATGATAATAAATAGAAGAAGAAGAAGAAGAAGAAGAAGAAGAAGAAGAAGAAGAAGAAGAAGAAGAAGAAGAAGAAGAAGAAGAAGAAGAAGAAGAAGAAGAAGAAGAAGAAGAAGAAGAAGAAGAATGAGGTCTTTGTGACTTGACATCAGGATATAGCCAGAATTGAAACTCGCATTGTGGATCTGCAGAAAAGTACCATCCTATATTCTTCAAGAATACTAAGAAAGAATCTGCAGAAAAGTACCAACTTATATTCTACAAGAAAAACCCGGATGTCTAAAACGCAGCCGATCCACCAACTAACAACACACACACACACACACACACACACACACACACACACCATGTGTATGTGTGTTCGACTATGTTTATATGCATCGATCTGCTTTTAATTCACATCTGAAGTTTTTCCGTAGCACGAAACGTTGGGATATATCAGTAGATGGTTCTCAGACTATTTAGCATATAGTCATAGTCGGCGATATAGCTTGTGGCAGACCTTCTTCGCTACACAACAATGACGAAACATCGACGTCTGTCGCTGCGGACAGGGACCTGCTGTGAGTTGTCTCACTTGCCTACGACTTACTTTCAGGTGTTTTTAACAAAAGGCACATTGAGAATATATTCCCTTACGGTTAAAACATAGCCGACCCATGAACTAACAACACCCTCATCTTGTGTATGCGTGTTCGATTTTGTTTATATATCTCGAGCTGCTTACGCTTAAAAATGCAATCATGTTTTGAGTTGGTTTATTTTTGAAAATTCGACCATTCACGCCATAGAAACACGTTGCACAACCGATCAAACTCAATCAAAATCATAGGCATACGTATGTGCCTGCCTGCCTGCCTACCTGCCTACCTACCTACCTACATACATACATACACAGATACATACAAACATAATACATACACAGATACATACACACAACATACATACATACATACATACATACATACATACATACATACAAACATACATGCAGTACACACTGCCTAATTACCAATTTTGCGAAATTAGGCTTCTCAAAACCAGAAAAGAGGAAGCTAATTTGAAGACTACAGATCCAATCCATCACTGGACCTGTAAAAATCTGTAAAACTTTCCAGTTTATCATTTAAATATATATTAGCATGTCTAAATATGTAACTCTATGCATGAGAATACATACATAAAACAAGACATACAAATCTGCACACATACATATACATTCATACAAAAATTCTCTGTTGATGTGGTTGAAATTCCAATGAAGGATCCTTTAGTCTAGGCTAGAAACCGGATCGCTCTCGCTCTCTCTATCTTGAAATAAACTGAATAATGACATACATACATACATACATACATACATACATACATACATACAAACATGCATACATACGCACATACATACTTGTATCGTTAGATCCAGTGTTACTTTTATTACTTATTACATTATATATTATATGCTTTTTATATTTATGAGGATGTGTAGTCAGACGATATTGTTCTCTCAGAAGTCACGTCAACCATCTAACATTCAGCTAGTTTATTTATCGCTTCACGCGTAGCGAAGCATAAATTTTTTTTTTTTTTTTTTCTGTATGACGCCAGTTGTGACATGTAATGTGTTCGTTGCCCGAAATTTTTTTTTTTTTTTACCTGAAATGGGCCCTAGAAATCAGCTTTTCCTGTTTCGTGTTCAGTTGCAGAAAGGACTGCAAAGAAGGTAAGACTCCAAAGACAATCAATGATGGTAAACACTACTAGAAGATGCGAACTATTTTGTGTTCTCTGAAGAATTTTCATACATATATCTTACATATTTTTCTTCGTTTTCTACACATTCAGGTTTTCTTTTGTGACAAAGAAATAGCAATGAGCACTGTCCTGCTATTTCTAGCAGAAAATTATTCTCATCTCATTTGCCAACTCGAACATTTTCTCAAGTAACAAAAGTGACATCGAGTATCGTATTATTAGGCTTAATATAACTTCTTCTACGTCTCGTTAAATAGCACGAACCTATGTTTTCGTAGCAAAAGATGACCATGTGTAGCTGACTGCTATTTCAGGCAGAAATTTCTTACTTCCTAATTTTTGCTTTTGGAATAAAAGATGACCATGTATGTTCTTCATCTCATTTGCCAAATTAGTTTATTTTATTTTACTTTATTATTATTATTCTTTTTTTTTTTTTTGGCAGATAGACTGCATACCCTGTGAGTGAAATTGGGTTGACGAATAGTTTATAGAAGGTAAATAATCCGTTGGATTTTATTCGCCAACCGGAATTGAGGATGGCTGAGTATTATTACCTTGTACTAAGCTTTTGGTTGTAGCTGCCTACGTAACCGAGAACAGACTCAGACAACCTTGTCGGTTCCCACTCTATTGACCCAGCAGCGCATCCTGGTAAAAAAAAAAAGGACTGACAGATACAAAGAGAGAGGGGGGTTGCACCAGCATTTCTCTGATACTTTATTTATCGGCCTCAAAAGGGCGAAAGGCAAAGATGACCTGACTGGTATTTGAACTCGGCACACTGAGAGCTGGAACAAATGTTGCATCGTATTTTTCCGACGCTTTAACAACTATATCAATCGATACAAACCTACCCACATAAATGTATATGTGCGTGCGTGTGTGTGTGTGTGTGTGTGTGTGTGTGTGTGTTTAAATACATATACACGTATATGTATGAATATGTGTGTATGTATGTGTGTATATATGTATGATGAAAGCAATGAACGCCAAATGAATGGAGACAACGCAAGTAGGATAAATGTTAACAAGTATTGTATAAGCATAACGCTTAAAAAGGAAGGTAAAATCTATATGTCTGTCTGTCTGTCTGTCTGTATGTATGTATGTATGTATGTATGTATGTATGTATTTGTGTGTGTGTGTGTGTGTGTGTGTGTGTGTGTGTGTGTGTGTGTGTGTGTGTGTGTGTGTGTGTGTGTGTGTGTGTGTACATGCATGCATCTATTCTATAGTGTAAAATAATTTTGTCTTTTAAACGAAGAAAAATAACTTATACTTAAAGGCTGCAGTGATTGAAATAAACAACAATATTTTTGCTCCGCTTCTAATACCTAACGTATACTTTTAAGCTCTATTATGCTTTCTTGTGTGGTCTAGTGGTTAGAATTCATGACTTTCATCCAAGCGCCCCGCTTCAATTCCCAGCATGGAAACGGTAAAACTTTTCTTTCAAAAATTACATCTCAGATATTTTTCATAGCACACCAACCAATTGTGCATGAGACAAATTTAACAACTATTTATTTATTTTGCAATTCTGAATATTACTAGTTTGATGGCAACATACGTCTAAGTAACTAAAGACCGCGATTCAGTTATTTACAATATTTATCCGCCATGTATTACAAACACTTCCTTGACATTCTTGCCACCAAGTAAGCCATGAACGTGTTATCTGACCATGAGAAACCTGCAGCTAACGACGCTATTGTTCGATAATTAATATATATATAATTAATTGACGCAGCAATTACCTGTATTGATCTTATCCGTTACAGCTTTTCCTGTGGGGTTATATGTCATTGTAAGAAATCTTAATTATGTGGTTAAGAAGCTTGCTTCAAAACTGTGTGGTTTTTGGATCAGTTTACTGCATAGCACCTTGGGCGAGTGTCTTCTACTATAGCCCCCTGGCCATTCAATGCCTTGTGAGTGGATTTGGTAGATGGAAACTGAAAGAATCCGGTCACATATGTGTGTATGTGTGTGCACGCATGCCTGCGTGTGTGTTTGTATGTGTGTATGCATGTGAGTGTGTGGGTGGATGTGGGCGTGTGGGTGTGGGTGTGTGGGTGTATGGGTGTGTGTGTGTGGGTGTGGGTGTGTGGGTGTATGGGTATGTGTGTGTGTGTGTGTGTGTGTGTGTGTGTGTGTGTGTGTGTGTGTGTACACGTCCTTGTGCTTGTGTTTGTACCTCTTGACCGGTGCTAATTTGATTTCAACCCCATAATTTAGTGGTTCAACAAGAGACATGGAAAAAGTACTATGCTTCAAAAATAAGTAATTGGATCGATTTATCCGACGAATTTCCTGAAGACATTGCATCAGCATGGCTGCTATCCAATAACTGAAATCACTAAAAGATAAAATATGATATATATATATATATATATATATATATATATATATATATATATATATATATATATATATATATATAATTAAGGGATCAGCTAACAGTTGCTTCACCACATACCGAAGTTCAAAGGGATCAGCTAACAGTTGCTTCACCACATACCGAAGTTCAGAAATAGCAGCTAAAATGCTGTGAAGCAACTGTTAGCTGATCCCTTAATTATATTTATAAATGTATAAGAACTTTTAAATAAGTTCTCCACCGATAATGGTGTTTACATACCGGAGGGCTTGGTAAAAATTATTAATTGTTAATTTATTAATAAATTAATAAATTGATAAACCTTAACCCTTTTAATTGTAATAATTATTCACTCCCTGACAGTAAACCGCAGATTTTCTGCGGCATTGCTTGTGACGCACATGGTAATTTTCTTGAGGAGGAATAGTGGGCTGGCTGGCCTATGTAGGTTCGGAGGTGTTTTCAAGTTGTGCCGATGCATGATGTTCACTCTGTCATGCATGCACAATTGCTAGCACCGTCGAATATACAACTAGAATATCATACTGATGAGGAAATGGAGTGTTATCGCTCCTAAGCCAGAAACGCGTCTATGATTAACTTCGACTGGTTAGTTTTCATTGTTTTTTCTTCTTGTTTTGCCTTTGTGAGTTACAAGTAATGCTATTTGTTGGAGTTTCAGCATTTTAGCTGCTATTTCTGAACTTCGGTATGTGGTGAAGCAACTGTTAGCTGATCCCTTAATTATATTTATAAATGTATAAGAACTTTTAAATAAATTCTCCACCGATAATGGTGTTTACATACCGAAGGGCTTGGTAAAAATTATTAATTGTTAATTTATTTATAAATTAATAAATTGATAAACCTTTACCCTTTTAATTGTAATATATATATATATATATATATATATATATATATATATATATATATATATTTGTATAAATAAGGATAAGATTGTTATTTAAAATACCGATCATATCAGGTGGCTAACATGGGAATAAAAACCTCATAGGTAATAATTATTATTAAAATTATAATTAAGGGTATCTAAGAGATACCAGCATGCTAGATATACCAGCCAAAACTAAACTCTAAAACCACATTAAATGTTCATACAGGAGAGAAGACAAGGAGACAAAATAAACTGCTATATGAACATTTTGGCTGCTATATCTAGCATGGTGGTATCTCTTAAATATCCTTAATTATAATTTTACATATATATATACATATATAATGATACATATACATATATATGATACATATATATATATATATAATGTATCATACGTACATAATGTATGTATATGTATGTATGTGTGTGTATTTATATATATATGTGTGTGTGTATCTGTGTGTATGCAAACACATATATGTATGTATGTATGTATGTATGCATGCATGTATGTATGTATGTAAGCATATCATTTTATCTGAGAAGTTGAAAATGCGTCAAAATTTTCTTTTATACATATATCGTGTCATTAAACCAAGTCTAACTTTTTGACATAAATATTGAATAAGTTTATTCAACGTATTTAAATGCATGAAAAATAAAAATATAAAGATACAATTTCAAAGAAAAGAAGTTTTCATATAATTCAACAGAAAATATATTAGCATATTCTTCAGGTGAATTTGACATATATAATTTATGTAAATATTTATAACAAAAGAAAGATGGAAGGAAGCAAGGAAAAATAAGAAGGCACATGTTACTTCAACTCCTTTGTAGAAAGAGGTTTTAGTATATGCATTCTTTAGTTTTGCACCCAAGAGAGGGTTTTTTCCCGTAGTATAGGAAAAATTCATGTCTAAATTACCTGGATCATCTTTCGCTGATTTCACTTCGCAAAGTTTTACGTAATTTTTCCATATTTAGAACCATGCTTGGTATAATCATTAAATAGGTATTGTGTGAATGTAAGCATGCATACACACACAAGCAAACAAACACACACACACACACACACACAGAGAGAGAGAGAGAGAGAGAGAAAAGAGAAAGAGAAAGAGAGAGGGAGAAAGTGAAAGAGAGAGAGAGATTCAACTACTCAGTATTGATTGTTTAAATGAACTTCGAGGAGAAGAAAATGAAGTAAATTTGCAAGCACTTTTGTAAGTAGTGTTAGCTTCGTTTCATAGAAGAATTTAAAAATCAGACTAAATTTATGCAATTAAGTGTAAGAAACTCAAATAGAATTAGTAGTAATGATTTTTTAGTATTAAATAAAGTAAGATCAGCTTAAGAAATTCTTTGACAATATTTGTATGAATATTCAAGTTAAAATATGTTATACACCACAGAATATTCTTATTTGTATTTCTAAATGACTGGATATAAATATTCCGTATCAGGACAATTGCCCATCAAGGACAATTGCACCCTGCCCATAGGACAATTACCCCCGACGACAACTACCTCCTAGGATAATTACCCCCCTTGGTTAATTACCCTTTCTCCTATATATTAAGAAGTTTTAAAATCATCATCTGTTATCCTCAGCTGTAATTGTCCTTGTGGGGTTATTGTTCATAGAGGATAAATGCCCTAGATTCAAATATTCTATATTATTTGGAAATCTTCTGTAGTTGAATACTGCGTTACTGAATTGTAAAGCCTTTGTAAATGTAGCTACATCTGAAGATAAAGATGTGATACATCTACTAACTTTAGCAATTAAATTACGGATATTAGTTAGATGATTAGAATTTTTGTCGACATAAAATAATCTTGGATAAGATTATTATAAAGAGATAGTTTATTTGCGTCTAAATCTAGCGTTCATTAAAAAAGAAAATAGCTTTGCAAAGTCTGCTCTCATCTGTAATTTTTAAATCTTATTCACTGAAAGCTAAAATGCTTTTTCTCAATCTGTTGGGTTGTCCGGAAAGTTCGTGCCGATTTATAGTAGCTAACCTTTCGACTTATTTGCCATGAAACCACCTCAATTCTGGGAAGAGGGTATTTCAAGTTAAAGGAAAGATGGAGACGCACTGTGCAACAAAATGGTTCATATTTGGCTGATTAAAAATGTAATGGCAACTTTTTATTGATCGTTTTCTTTCCTTTAAAAATCGGCACGAACTTTCCGGACAATCCAATATATTATACCCATTCATATTTTACAACAAAAATAATCCATCATCACTATGAAGTCCTCCGTCTATCATCGGGAAGCTTTTATGTGAGAAATCTAAAGCATCTAAGGCAATGATTCCACTCATGACCATCCTATCAAATGCATCCATAGGTACACTAAACAAACTCTCTCCAATATCTTTTTAATTTGGTGACATTTTTGGACTCAAAGAGACACCATCTAGTATACAAAATAATATTAATATTTACATCACTCTGTAATGTTTTAACGATTGAGGAATAAAACCTCATTAAATCAAACTGAAAAAGTCCCCACTTACAAGTGTTTTTTGTCGTTGATGTTTTTTCATAAATATTATGAAACCATTATGAAAACTGACAAACTATTGTTCCTTCATTAAATTATTTTCGGACTTTAAAAATCACGGGGTCACGGCTTTTCTTGCTAGTTATATCTAAATCTGTTTTTGCAATGTTGATTAAAAGGCAATCATCGACATAAGAAAAGTAAATGGGAATAAATCCAGCTGATAAACTCAGCTTGTACTTACAAGAGGTAAGCTGTTCAAGGCTTTATGGATATACATCTTATAACTGAACTGACCACTATCTAAGCTGTCATATCATGTAGTTGAGGGTCAAAAACTTACGTCAGCCTGATGATTATAGGACTTCGCTCTGTTGCTGATTCCAGTTAGAAGTTATTAGTTGGGAAATGAAATGAAATGAAATTATTGATATTGGAATAAAAATCTCTATTGTGGACACACAATGTTAAAACTAGTTTTATGTCAACTCGTATTCGTTTTGAAAGCCTTAACTTCTGATAACGTTTGTAAAATACAGGGAATCTTGCAGAAATTAAATAAAATGTCAGCCAGTTCTAGAGACGGACTACTTGTTTGATTTTTTTTCCATAGTCATTTCTTGTCCTTTAGTGATGTAAAACTCCTTGACAAACATCAGGTTGCTTCTGTTTCAACGCACACATTATTAGTCACAAGATATTTAACTGCATATTACTTGAGAAGGGCATAAACATTACAATGATCCCTAACTCTTCCGTAAATAATACAGAAAAGGTCAGGGTTACCATCTTGATCTTTAAGGGCCATATTAAATTAAGGATGCGTTAAAGAAAATTTTATTAGAAACACAGGAAAATATAATTACAATTATTGTGAGAATGTAATTATAAATATTAAACTAAGTAATCTGGTTGATGATATGCTGAATGTAAATATATAATTGTTATTTCTCAACGCTACTGCTATCTAGCACCTTCGGATGATCTCTACTCAACCTTTACACAACTGCTACTTAACTGCTACTCAACACTCCTACCGCGGCCAGACTACCTCTAATTATATGTCTTGGGAGATCCTACTTCTTCGCCTGGGGGCGTCGACACAACAATAATAAAATAAAAATAAATTAAAATAGGAGTGAATTGGAAGACTCGGTAGATTGGCAGTTAAAATGTATTTCGTTACGTCCCCTTGTGTTATGAGGTCAGATTCTAATGGGTTTAACTTTTCATTTCATTTTTTAGGTAAATATAAATTAAGTCCAGATCACATACTGACATGGAGTTAATTGGTACACTGGCTACTTAACTGACGAAGTGCGAAAAGACTCGCTGATACCAATGAAAATGAGAACAAATGTAATTACAGTAATACCTCGCCATACCACGGTTCACCTATCGCGTCGATTCCTCCGTGGTGTTTTGCATTTATAATAATATAAATATATACAAATTATAAAAATAATTTTAAAAGATATACAGTACAGTACTGTTTCAATTTCACGGATTTTCACCTATCGCGGGGGTGGTGGGGTGGATTGGAACGTAACACCCACAATAGTCGAGGGACTACTGTATAGAGAACCTAGCAATTCTGCTGCTAGTCGCAATTACTTGATCAACGGAGTAGTATATAGAGATAAAATTCAAATCAGTAACAGGCCTACTTACAAAACTTACGACGAAAGTTTACCTGCACAGAAATTTTTATACTCCAAACTGGTCCTGAACAACGCTATCCAATGATTCAAAACAATTGAAAAGATCTGGTTCGATTCTCTTCAACATACACTGGTCGACTGTAGAAACAGAAATTCCATTCAGACATGGATTCTACCGAAATTCCATGAAATGCCCGTTATATAATAAGTCAAGTATATTTTATCTTATTTCAGGACATATAGGCTTTGAATTAAGAATTTAACGCATTGAACTATTACAGGCACTCTTCAAAATTTTTGGTTTCAAGGCCCCTTCCAGCGAACGGATGATATATAAAAGCATTTCTCTGTATTCAAAATTGTTACTAATATCATGGTTATTAAGTTGGATGCGTACTTGTTTTATCTCCGATTTATTGATTTCTTCTGGCCGTTGCATTTGATCATTATACGATCTTTTTGTAACGTTTACTGCATTTATATGGCTTTGCATCGATATCATGTCATATGCTATACGCATGACTTTTGTTATGTATAGATAGATAGAAATGGATACACGCACATATATGTGTGTGTGCGTGTATATATATATATATATATATATATATATATATATATATATATATATATATATATATTTATACACACACACACACACGTACATACACATATGCACACTCATGTAAGTGTGCACGCGCGCACACACCAGAATTGAGTAAAGTTTGATTCGACCGATTTACTGGTTGTTATCGGATCATGTGCCTCTGTGACAAATAAGCAAGAAAATACATTATAGAATTCTAAATGATAACAAAAAAAAAAAGAAAAACTTACACTTATCCACACTTATGTAACCGAAAAATATAATTAACGATATGCAGCGTATTCTTCCTTACTTTTCGATGAATTGGCAAGACTTGAAACGATGCTAAGTGTCTCCAACGAAGTACACATATCGCTTTAAGACTGTAATAGCATCACAAACGCTTCTTTGAGTAACTGTATTTATCTTAACACAAGCTCAAGGTGTGTGTGTGTGGGGGGGGGGGGGGTTTGTGTGTGCATGCTTTGATTTCCTTTCAACTTCCAGTCGCATGATCATGTCTTTAAAATTGAAATGCTCTCGTTTCATTTTCAAATAAATTCTATTGTTTTACAATCTATGCTATAAATTCGGCAATTCTATATATTTTGTTCTTAGGCAACATGTAATTGAACAGCGAATATATATATATATATATGTATATGTATGTATATATATATATATATTTACATTTAAACAAAGGCTTGGTGTCGAACATAATTGAAACTGCTGGTTCTCATACTTTTGTCCACACGGCATCGTTCATTGCCAGAAGAAAAACAACTTTATTCTTTCACAACCATTGACACAGTTGACGTATCTCTCTGTTCTATAGCCAACCGTATAACTAATGATCGCTGCTTGAGACTGTTTATACATTATCATGTGTCTTTGGTGTTAAATTTCATTCTTTATGAAAAGGAATTGAGAGAACATCTGCTGCCTGGGTCGCATCAAATTTGGAATTTGTTTTGATTCTGTACGTAAGAAATGCGTTTCTATATACTTATGTATTTACGTATGCATGCTTGCATATATTCATGTATGGGCGTATGTGTATATAGGTGCATGTATTATGAGTGTATGTGTATGTGTGTGTATAAGGACTATGTATATGTGTATGTCTCTGTCATACTTTTAACAGTATTCTTGCATTTTTCTGTCTTTTTGTCTTTCTATCCTTGTATTTGAGAGTTCGAGTGCTTATCTGTGAAATTAAATATCGATAGAATCAATGGTACGCGCACGTGTGTGCGTGTCTATGTGAGTGGGTGAGTGAGTGAGTGAGTAGAGTGAGTGAGTGAGTGAGTGAGTGAGTGAGTGAGTGAGTGAGTGAGCGAGTGAGTGCAGATATTCATCAAATACTTTGAGAATGTATTGGGTCATCCCATAAATAATGCGGTTTTTTTTTATACTTCTTATATTTTTCAAAATTAAGATAAGCAAAGTTCTTTTTGAACCTAAAATATACTCTCCTTCATTTTCTACAATGCTTTTCACTCTATCTGGTAGACTTGCAAGGCCCCTCTTCCAAAATTCACTTCTCTGTGACGAAAAATACTCCTCCAGTACTGTTCTGACCTCGTTTACAGAATTTATATTTTTCCCATCCAAATGATTTTGAAGACCGCGGAATAAATGATAATCAGATGAGGCAATGCCAGCGAATGTGGTGGGTGGAGCATCGCACCCCATTCAAATTGCTCCAGCCTTTGGAATATCATCCTTGCCATATGAGGCCAAGCATTATTCTAATGGAATAACATCTTTCGCCTTGAAACCAAAGATGGTTGTTTTACTTCAAGCGCTGACTTAAGCCACTCAAGCTGCTCAGAGTAGATCTCTTTTGTTATCGTTTGGTTTCTGTTTAAAAGTTCAAAGTGGACTAAACCTTTCATACCCCACCAAACAGATAACAACACCTTACGTGGATGAAGACCTTCCTTAGTCTGGGATGCTGGTGTTTCTCCTTTCTCTACGCACTGTCTTCAGCGCTTGACATTTTTATAGAGAATCCATTTTTCGTCACTGTTCGGTTCAAAAATGGTTCATTCGTGAGACGTGACAGCAAAGAAGAGACGACATTCACTCTTTGCGTGCAATTAGACTCGGAAAGTTTGTGAGGAGCCCATTGAGCTAATTTGCTGACTTTTCTGATGGCATACATGTGCCGATGAATGGTTGAATGACCAAATCTAAGCTTCTCAACAAGTTCCTCAACAGTTACTATGGGATTTTGTTACCCCAGCGTTTGTAGGACGTCCTCGTCGAGCTCTACAGATCTTCCACGACGAGGCTCGTCTTCTATGCTGTAGTTTCCGGCTCGGAATTTCTGAAACCACCGTTGACACTGGCTTTCGCCTATTGTCCGATCCGCATATACTGCATTAATATTCCTCGCGTTGCGTTGTTGCCTTTATTGAACTCATAAAGTAAAATATGCCGGATATGCTCCTTTCTAACTTCCATTACGGCTTTGAAAAAAGATAACTGTGAAAATCGAACTCTTCAAAACTTGCATTAAGAATAAGCACAAGGTAAAATTACTTCCTGCTTCTATAGCAAGTTTTATACCGACACCCACACCGACTTTTAGCTTATGCAATTGAAAAAAAAACGCATTATTTATGGGATGACCTAATATTTCAATGTAAAGTTTCCGGAAAGGATTCAATAGAAATAAGGTGAGGCTAGAAGGATAATATATATATATATATATATATGCACAAAATGTATACATACGTAAAAAATATGTGAATACATAAAATATATATACACACACACACATATATATTTATATATATATATGTATATATATATATATATATATATATATATATATATATATATATATATATATATATATATATATATATATATATATATATAAATTGTAAATCCCAAAAATAACAACAAAACTACAAAGAATTCCGCGGTACACGTGTTTCAAGCTTTATATGTATATAATTTACAATATAAAGCTATCCCCAGCCGCAAAATTATTTCTCTCCCAGGAAATTATACCACATCAGCGTTAAAGTAGGAAGAAAGGTGTGATGTAAGAGGTGAAGATCCTTTCGGTATTCTGTATAGTACTATACCTCGTATAATTCTCCACCCACACATAATCTCTCCGGTCCTCCGAAAACCTTCCATACCTTGCCACGATTCAGTGTACACACTGAATCGTGGCAAGGTACCGCGGAATCTTTTGTAGTTTTGTTGTTATTTTTTGGATTTACAATTTATTCTTTCACCGCAACCACTAGCTGGCATACACAGGTGCTTACAATTGTCAAGTATTACCTCTAAATTTTAATTTACCTTATAAATATATATATATATATATATATATATATATATATATATATATATATATATATATACACACACACACAATCGTGCATATGGTTCAATATTGCGCCTAACAGTTTATATTAAGTTTCTATATTTACATTAGCATTTCGCTAATTATAACCATAAAATTGTATAGTAAGTATATATATATATATATATATATATATATATATATATATATATATATATACTGACAGTCCGATTTAACCAAGTAAAGAGCGATTGAATAATCATTGCTGACGCACCTACAACTGATGAGCGTAACTAGACTAGTCCAGTGGTCTCTGGAGTCGTTCATGGGTGGTTATCTCCCCTGTCAGTGTATCTACATTGCGTGCTTCATACAGCATTAAGAGTTTTCAACTCTAGATGTTTCGGCACCCTCAATCACAGTCAGTAACGATTAAGGTTTTCGTCTTTGGTTTTATATTGCGCCTAGCTGTTTATATCAAGTTTTAATATGTGTATGTGGGTGTGCGTATGCGTGCGTGCGTGTGTGTGTGTGTGTGTGTGTGTGTGCGTGTGTGTGTGTAATATAAGGGAAGGTCAAAGATTATCCTCACTTTGATCGAAACCTTTTTTAGGTTGGCCGCACTGCGTAACAGAGGTTTGACCTTCATTGCTTTAGTTTTCTTTCTTGTGTTACAGAGTAAACATGGCTTCTCCGCTGGCTGTGTGTACCAAGTAGGAGCAGGGATCAGTGATCTGACTTCTCTGGTTTAAAGGTGACAGCGGCTGAAATTCTTCTAAGGCTTTCAATATAATAAGGAGACAGCGTCTCTACCGCATAGAAGTGTGAATAAGTGGATCGAGAAGATTTGAAATGACAAGACAAGGATGAAGCACGAAGAAGGAGTAGCACGCCCATCAACTGCCTTCACTGACGTGAAGATTCAACAAGCTCGAGAGATGTTTCTGCCAAACTGACCAATGACAACCGATGATGTGCTTTGTTTTCTGCACATTAGTCGTGGTTTTGCATAAGAAATCGTCCACGACAAGCGAGATGGGTTCCAAGAGAACTTAGTGAAACGCATAAGTTTGGGGTTCTATCAAACGCTTACTCGACCGCTACAACGATGAAGGCAAGCGTTTTTGGAGAGAATAGTCACAGGAGATGAGACCTGGTTCCATCATTTTGAGACAGAATCCTAAAGGCAGAGCATGGAGTGGAAAATCCCGAAATCACCAACGAAACGTAAATTCTCAACCTTCCACAGAAAAAGTGATGCTAACTGTCTTGGAGACGCAAAAGGGTCTCCTACTGAAACATTACCTGCAAAAAAGATCAACAGTTACCAATATAGGCTACAGTGAAATGCTGGCCAACAAACTGAAATCAGCAATTAGTAGAAAACGTCGAGGCCTATTGTCAAAGCAAGTGTCAATGTTGCACGACAATGCACGCCAACATACAGCCGCCTACACCGTTGAAACTATTAAAAAATTGGACTTCGAGTAGCTGAAACACTATGCATTCAGTTCAGATCTCATACTTTCCGACTATCACCTCTTTGGACCGCTCAAACATCCTTTACGAGGTTGGAGATTTGCTACGGAAGAAGAAGCAGTGGCTGCATGAACATTCGGAAACCTTCTTCTCCGAAGGAATAAGCAAGCTTGTGAATAAGATTGTGATGAAGAATTACGGACCTTCTGTTTATGTCTCCTGTTCGATTTCGCATTCAGTATACGTTACATCGTTTGTGCATACATTTTTTTTCATTTACCTCTCCATATTAAGAAATAGATGATGTTTTTTTTTATCTTTTACTTGTTTCTGTCTTTAGACAGAAACTAGAATGCAGAAATGCATCGAAAAGAAATACCTCGAAAAGCAAGAATGCTACATCAAAAAATCATGCAATTGTTTGACAACATTTGTTTGAAAAATTACAGAAATAAAGGTACGTATAATTTTTGACTTGCTCTCGTATAATGTAACGTGAATTAACAGAAGATTAATCAAACAGTGCAGATTTAAATCAAAATAATTACTTTCTGAAAACCTTGGACACATTAGTGTTTCAATCAGACAATACACACAGACAGACACACACACACGCACATACATACGCACAATTGCACACATGCACACACATTCACTTCATCAACATGAGTGCAAAATAGCAAGTTTATTGAAATAGTTTCGTTCGTATGCACTCGAGGATGACGGGTATATATGAACACAAGTTTTTGTAAACAAAGTTGAAATGTTATGTTGTAAGTTTCGAACAAGTCTCTGAGGGTAAATTCTCTGCATCAAAGTGATCTACAATTTCATGTATAAAATTTAGACTCTGTCATTGGAGTATATCTGTAAATATTCGTCAAATACATCAATAATGTGCGTAAGTATAGGCATGTACACATAATACACAACACAAGCAGAAGTATAGAAATGATTTTAATGTTTCGGACGTTGACTCTTTATCAGGAAGAAACAGATAGGGGAAAGGAGACAATAAAGGGGAGAACATTAGAAAAAACGAACGTGGTAACACATGTCTCTCGCAAGTATAAACTCTGTAGATTTATGAACATAGTTATCTGCAATCTTTTAGATATTCTTCTCAATAGTGTGTATGTGTGTGCGTGTGTGCGTGTGATTTGTGTCTGTTTGTCCCCGAACTACCGCTTGACAACTGGTATTGGTGTGTTTACGTCACTGCAATTCGCGGTTCAGCAAAATAAATCGATGGAATAAGTACCAGGATTAAAAAATGTACTAGGGGCGATTTATTCCATTAAAAATTCTTCAAAACGGTGTCCCAGTATGGCCATAATCAAAAGACAGAAACAAGTGAAAGATAAAGATATATCTTTTATTTCTTAACATGGGGAGGTAAATGAAAAAATGTATACACAAACGACGTAACGTATACTGAATGCAAAATCGAACGGGGGACAAAAACAGAAGGTCCGTAATTCTTCATCAGTTATCGACCAATTGATAATATTCAGTTTCACACCATGTGGGTAAGTGTGCGTGCATGCGTGCGTGTGTGTGTGTGTGTGTGCGTGCGTGCGTGCGTGCGTGTGTGTGTGTGAGTGCTTATTTCTATGTCAGGGTTGTGTTGGACGAATGATAGAGGAGAGCTCAGTACATGTTTTGAGGATATAGATGTTTTTCTTTTTTGAAATCGCAACTGAATGCTTGTTTCACGACCCGAGTGTCTTTACATACCTTCATACATGCATACGCACATACATACATACATACATACATACATACATACATACATACATACATACATACATACATACATATATACATACATAAACCCAGCGGATGTTAACATGAAGCTGAAGATCAGGGAAAAAGAGAAAACCTGTTCTGAACTGTTGAGAAATCTGCAGTTACTTTATCTAGATTACAAGTTCAGGTTTACACCTGTATTTATTGGGGCCCTGGGATATGTAACACACTGCCTAAATACCAATCTTGAGAAATTAAGCTTTTCAAAACCAGATTGGAGAAAGCTAATTCGAAGACTACAGATCCAATCCATCACTGGAACTGTAAAAATCTGTAAAACTTTCCAGAAGTTTATCATTTAAATATATATGAACATGTCTAGATATGTAACTATATGCATGAGAATGCCTACACAAAACATACAAATCTGCACATACATACATACATACATACATGCGTGCATGCAGACAGACAGACAGACAGACAGACAGACAGACAGACAGACAGACAGACAGACAGACAGACAGACAGACAGACAGATGTGTTTATGTATGTATGTTAGCTTCCTCTTATCACTAGAGAAAAAGCTTCTCCTTTACTTCAATGGTATGTCAATTTTGGACAAATATTGATACTTCTGATTATTTCGCCTTCTAGAGTGGATCTGGGCTTAACTGTTATTTGGTATCTATGATACAGCTTCTAGAGTTGGAAATAATTTTAATAAATCAAGAATTTATGTCGAATGCTATTTTATATACTTGTATGTATGAATGTGTGCATGTATGTATATATATATATATATATATATATATATATATATGTGTGTGTGTGTGTGTGTGTGTGTGTGTGTGTGTGTGTGTGTGTGTGTGTGTGTGTGTGTGTGTGTGTATGTATGTATGTATACAGTAATCTCTTGCCATATCCCGGTTCACTTCTCGCAGTTCACCTATCGTGGTTTATTATTTAAGCTTACGTCGATTCCGCCATGGTGTTGTTTTGCATTCACAATAAAACAAATATATACCATTATAAAAATAATAATAAAATACACAATACAGTACTGCTTCTACTTCGCGGATTTTCACCTCTCACATGGGGTTTTGGAACGTAACACACGCGTTAGTATATATATATATATATATATATATATATATATATATATATATATATATATATATATATATATATGACAGACATAGATAGATAGATAGATAGATAGATAGATAGATAGATAGATAGATAGATAGATAGATAGATAGATAGATAGATAGATAGATTCTTAAATAGATAGTTACATACATACGTTTGTATGAAAAAAGAGTGCTGGCTGACAACTGTCACATAAACAGACGTAGAATTTATCCGGAGTGACCTTTTCATAAATTTTCCTGCCAACATTTTCCTGTCGATTCCTGTTACCGTTTTTTTTTCTTTTTTTCTTTTGCCGCTTTTTGGAAATGAATGTTGATGACAATTCTTGAAATCGTATTCAGAGAAATACTGATAGACGATCCATCGGGACTGATAGTACGCAGTATTATAGGTTCTTTGAACTAGGCATTTAAAACGATATAGTGCATGCTATATGACTGCAACAGGGATATTCCACATACTTAATATGTCTTTCAGTCGTTGTAATCTATATTGCTGAATATAAGAATTGGTCGTCCACTTCTGTAAACTATGGATTTATTAAATGTTCTTGCTATATCTACTATTAAGGAAATTAATACCATTCAGTCTGATAGTGTTAGCTTCTATAGCTTCTATAGTCACTAATGCTGACAGATATAGCAGCCATATTTGCTTCAGATGACACTCTACCGTCTTGCAAAAGTGAGACAAGTTGGAGAATGTTGTTGCAGAGATATTTACCGGGCCATGGGCAGGGTTACCGTAGTTATAAGGGTTTCGGTCACGAGTCTATTCAGACAAGATTACTTTGGGGTGAGGAACTAAACTTCAGTAACAATACACCGACAACATAACAGCAAAAACAAAATATGAATTTAAGGAGAGGTCGTTGATATACCTTATATGGTGCCTTCAGGGGAGAAACACAAATGAAATAATGAGTGTTAATTATTCAATCTAATTTTTTATATTAGGAACAATGAATTTTAATGGATTCAAGGAACATATAGGTATATACGTTGGTCCTAATTAGATATACGTATTATCAAATGTTTTCGTGCTGTGACCATCCATAATTACGTTTAGGTATTTGTTTTGGAAGATTCCTGGTATGAAATCGTGTGTTGAATTAGATAGTTTTATTTAAGGATGGTCATATCTCTTGCCAATTAACCAATTAACCACACGCACGATATACGTGTTCTTCACTTCAGCTTTGATATTATTCTTATTTTAGTGTCCTTTGTCTGAAATCTTTCGTCACACATCCTGTGACCTCTTCAGCGACTCACATCCCACATGGAGACACGTGTGATGGAGATTCGTTGAAGAGGTCACAAGGTGTGTGACGAAAGATTTCAGGTACAGGACACTAAAATAAGAATAATAAAGTTGAAGTGATGAACAAGTATACGATGCGTCTGGTTATTTGGTAAAAAAAATTAAATGACCCCCACCACAAATATAACAACCTCCATAATTCTTATGCGAGTTACTCAAGGCCATAGATTTTTAGTACTAGGCCTGGTTGGAGTCAAAATATGGCATTTGATGCTGATGATGTCTATCAATCTAGGACCAAGTAGTCACAGAACTCTTGCCTTCAGAAAAATAGTCTTTACCACAATGGCCCATTAATTTCAGGGAAACGCACATTTCTTGAGATTATCTCCCCTTCTAATTCGGAGTCTGTCGCAATTGCCGCTAGATGCTTATTTACTCCTGCTCGAATCGAAGAAAATTTCAGCAAATGAAAAATTGACCATGTATCACATTTACCATCTTGTTATGTGCCCTTTGAAATTCCAAGACAGAGGGGGTGTTATAAAGGGAAGTAATGGTTGCTACTTTTAACAGACTGAGCAATTAGGTAGGGGTTCTGTCATTCGTTCGGTTTAGTGGAAGGGGAGTTAAGATAGATAAAGAATAAAACTAGGGAAGTGAAAATAAATGAAAGGTAATTAATATTTTAGATTATACAGACGCCTTGTGTATCTCTAGAAAAATGAGCGTGTGTGTGTGTGTGTGTGTGTGTGTGTGTGTGTGTGTGTGTGTGTGTGTGTGCGCGCGCGTGTGGATATAGAAATAAATTGATTAATAGGTAGGTAAGTAGGTAGATAGGTAGGTAGGTAGGTAGGTAGGTAGGTAGGTAGGTAGGTAGGTAGGTAGGTAGGTAGGTAGAGAAATAGATAGACTGACCGACAGACAGGTTGATACACAGACAGATAGACAGACAGACAGACGGACGGACGAACAGACGGACGTACGGACAGACAGACAGATAGACAGACAGACAGACAGATAGATAGATAGATAGATAGATAGATAGATAGATAGATAGATAGATAGATAGATAGATAGATAGATTCTGCTCTTAGTTCTTTTCATCTAAATTTAGTCTACACACAACAACGTCGATAACATTGGTAAAGTCGGCTCGCATGTAATTCCTGTAATTCATAAATTTTCCACAGCTTAGTTATTAGTACTACTGAGACATATACGAAGATAAAAGACTATTGGCTGGTGCTGCATAATAATTAGCTTAACTCTTGTTATATTTCATATTAGTGTACTAGCTGATTTGGTATTAATATTGAAACTAAAACATACGATTAACACTCTTATGTGTATCAACATTTATAATTGAAAATACGTAAAACGAACTTTAATTTTCTTTAGAAGTTATACAATTTATAGACACTATTCTTCTTAATTATAAGAACGAAAATATTACTTGATTCTGTTAATTAATAGCAAAATGAAACTACAATCTCAGCAGTCGTGTATAATTAATACTATTTTATTATTCAGATCGAACCAAAGGGGTCACGTGGAAGCATACGTGATAAGCTAAAATGTTATATGTAATTGAGAATATCTGAACCGAGCTGCTTGCAAGTCGATCAGCAGTCACGATCGAATGGCGAAATATTCATATGAACACGTAGACAAGTCATAACTTACAAGTCTAGAGGGATAAATACTCTGAGTGAAAAGCCATTATACACGAAACCTATGATTTTAGTGACTGGAGCTTTGATTCAGAAAATGTGTGTTCTTTGATCATGATATCACCTTCGTCCGTGATAAACAACTCAGTTAGTCATCTATATATAGTTCGCTTTTTCGCAAATTCTAAACACACATGCCAAACTGCGTGACGATGAGATCTTTCAAGTAAGAGAATAATTGCTTTTCATTCTGATAACTCTTTCCCTCATTACATATCCTACGTTATTAACGAAAATAAATGCTAATATTCTTAGAATGAGATGTTATCGTATGCTAAATTGTTATGCTTAATGGAGGAAATGTTACACCACCACGACTAGCTTCCTCTTCATAATATCTCTCTAGATCCTTGCTGTGTTTTCATTTTATTATTTCATTCTATTTTTTTAGTTTTTAGTTTTATAATTTCGAAATTGATCATTAGTTCAGTTCGAAGGGGAAATTATTTTCTCCTTGCTTTATATAACTCTTGCTATTTTCCCACCGGTTTCGGGTGACTCACTTCATATCAAGAGTGATGGTAGTTGAACAGCTTGTACACTTCATGTGTTATCGATACTTGGTTCAGAAATGGACTTAATGTTTTATTCATATTTTGTTCACCGTCTCACTTGTTTTATTCATTTTTCTTTTCATTACTTCGAAGATTGTTATTGATCTACATTCGGAAATAAAAAAAAAACAAGAATAATTAATGCACTAACTTATTTTAGGTTAAACACAAAGGCGTAATAACTTAGAGAGGTGTGACATTCATGCCTTTCTCGGGAGCATTGACTGTTTCAGTTAACTGAAAAAAAAAAATCAACGCGGAATCGAAACCAAGTCGCAGAATTTGGTTACTGAGGAATTTAGCAATTAGTGTGCACTATTCGCCACAGTACAATTAAAATATTTGATGCAGAAACAAAAACAAAGGAATGTGTTTACTTATTCTTCATCAAGAGAAAGTGATATTAATGTCTCTGTTATTACGAAATTCGTTTGAAAATGTGCTGTTTATGTGTAAATGAAGATTGCTGTTTGTGGCATTCGTTAAACGTATCATTTTCTCTTCCTCTAATTAAATAGTATATAATGTCACAGCTATACTCCAAAATAGCCTCATTTCTGCCAAATTCTGTCATAAAAGAACAACTATAAATGGAACTCTTTCAGGCAGATATTTAAACTTTCAAACACATAGTTAAGCTGAGCAAATAATGAGGGTATATATAGTAGATAAAACAGACAGCGATTCACATCATACTTTTATACAATTGCAACACATTTAGCGAGGCCAATCATTTTTTTTTTTTTCTATACACAAATATTGATTTCTTACACTGACAGAAGGCGACACAGTTACAAAACACTTTTATACGATCAAACCACTCTCCAGTATATTGCTGGTATATTTGTCATTGCTGCTGGTGGCATGAAAATCAAAATATATTACTGCATATCTTAACTTGAAACGTACATTTTCACTGTACTTTACTGATTGTGAAATTGACAGCCCCTTTCAAAACGGACCTCAGTATGCTAATGGTAGGTGTTGGACCCGGTGACCGGTAAATTCTACCGTGGTAAATTCCACCACGGAAAATTCCACCAGGTAAATTTCACCATAGGTAAATTCCACCACGGTATATTCCACCAAGGTAAATTTCACCATAGGTGAAATTATTATTGCTGTTATTATTATTTTTGTTATTATTAATGTTATTATTATTATTATTATTATTATTATTATCATTATTATTATTATTATTATCATTATTATTATTATTATTATTATTATTATTATTATTATTATTATTATTATTAAATGGGCTACGATATTATGGAAATAAATAGAAGAATGTATAAAAAAATAATATCAATAATGTCCATGAATACAAAAAATACGAGGGGAAAAAAATAATTAAGGAACAGCCAGACAAAGAAATACCAGGTGAATACTTTAAACACCTGAATGAGGAAGGGGTAACAAAAAGATACTCATTGAAATTTATAAAACAAAGCAAATACTCAATGAGAGATAAAAATATTATACAATATTTACAAGAGAGAAACGACTGTTATGGAAGAAAAAAAGACATGCAGATATTGCAAAAAAACAAAACAAAAAAGAAAAACAAAGGAAATATCGAACACAAGGCAATACAATGTGGAAAAATAGCAGAGACGAAAAGTAAAGAGAGACACGATGAGATAGCCATGACAATCTTTGCAAACTTACTGCAGCAATAGTGGAGGTGCAATGGCCCAGTGGCCCAGTGGTTAGGGCAGCGGACTCGCAGTCATAGGTTCGCGGTTTCGATTCCCAGACCAGGCGTTGTGAGTGTTTATTGAGCGAAAACACCTAAAGCTCCACGAGGCTCTGGCAGGGGATGGTGACGAACCCTGCTGTACTCTTTCACCACAACTTTCTCTCACTCTTACTTCCTCTTTCTGTTGTGCCTGTAATTCGAAGGGTCAGCCTTGTCACACTGTGTCACGCTGAATCTCCCCGAGAACTACGTCAAGGGTACACGTGTCTGTGGAGTGCTCAGCCACTTGCACATTAATTTCACGAGCAAGCTGTTCCGTTGATCGGATCAACTGGAACCCTCGACGTCGTAAGCGACGGAGTGCCAACAACTGCAGCAATGTAACATATCAAAAAAAAAAAAAAAAGCAGAAAATCAGAAACGTGCAAATAGAAAAGGTAACAACTGAAAAGGTTAAGATTTTAGTAAATAGCCCAGTAATGACACCAAACCATATAGAATTCAATAAACCCAATATTACAATATTTGACCACGAACGAAAAGAAACAATAATAATCGAAATTGAAATAACATCGACAAAAAACTGAACGAAGTGGAAATGACAAAAATACAAAAGTGTAATAGACTTGCTAAAGAAATTAAACAGATGAATGGATATAAGGTTAAAATAATACCATTTATAACGGAATGGTTTGAGACGGAATGGTTTCAAAGAGGGGAAAAAAAAGACGAAATGTACATTTGGTGCAGTGTAGTCAACAGGGACAGTGCCTAAGATGGGAGGAATATATGGTCAATCGCAAAATCACATGGAAAGAACTTTGGGCTTGGGAACAAGCAAGAACATCCTTCCTGATCAAGTCCATCTTCGACGTTTTGCCGTCACCGGTCAATTTAGTCCGGCTGATGAATGTAAATGCAGAGAGAAAGCGACAATGAGACATGTTCTGTAAAAACTGCTGGCTGGCACTGGACAGATATACATGGCGTCACAACCAAGTCCTCGGTGTTATAAGCACAGCACTCAAGGAGAAAATCGAGGAGTACAGTAGGGGGGAGTACTCGAAAGTGGAAAAGCGCGGAAGGATATACCTCTAGAAGGAAGGAAAAGGACATAAGACCAGGTATTGACCCACGGTCCAGAGAAACTGACCACGGTGATTATTAGCGGGAGCAGCTTATATTGGAAGTCTGTCCATAGCTGGAATTTACTATGGTGGAATATACCGTGGAATTTACCTATGGTGAAATTTACCTGGTGGAATTTTCCGTGGTGAAATTTTCCGTGGTGGAATTTACCTAGAACCGTTGGACCCCTTTGGGAGTAAACACAAACCCGGATGAGAAAAATACGCCTCAAGTGTTACTTTCCGATTATAATTCCATTCACATCTAGGAGGCGAATATTGTAGGAATATTAAATCAAACACTTTACTTGACCCGTACTTTACTTGGGGAAAGGTAAAGTTGAACTCAGAAGCAGTTCAATTCAAACAAAATGGGACGTGACTAAACCTCACAAACCATTTTGTCCACCGCTCTACCAATTCTGCTGGCGTTGACTAAACAGCGCTTGATAGTTTAATGATAATTTACCGCCCTATCATTCACCACCGTTTTCCTTATGAAAATGTAGTTCCCACCTCACTGCATTGTCACATTTTATATGCTCGTCAGTGGAGAGGAGCATGAATTGAACAAAGACTGTAAAAAGAGACGTGGCAAAGTACTTTAAGATTTTTAATCTAGCCTTCATCGTTTATTTACATTCCAGACACGTTGCGAATAACGAATGCAATTAATTAAAATTCTGAAAATTTGTGCCATTTTGTAAAAATAAATCAAACAGTCATTTGCCGAATGAAATATATTTGGTTGGTGCATAATTATTGCGGCTTTTTTTTTTCAATAAATTTTATTCAACAAAATTTTTTAACAAAACGCCAAGCAGAAATTGATGTAGATGGTGAACATGCTCCGGAATATTCATTTAAAATGTTTTTTTGTTAAATGTTATTGTTTTTGTGGAATAAAATTCAGTGAAAAAAAGCCACAATAATTATGCACCAGCAATAAAATTAACAGTTATGAAAAAAAATAAATAATGCTTTCTAATTTTGGCACAAAGCTAGCAATTTTAGTGAGAGGGAATAAAGGATGTAATTGACTCCAGTACTTGATTGGCGCTTTACTTCATCGCCCCTGAAAGGCAAGGATAGTCTCGCCGGAATTTGAACTCGAAATGTAAAGTGACAGAATAAATGCGACCATGTATTTTGTCCGGGTGTTAGCGATTCTGCCAATCCACCATTCTATAATGGTTCCTAATTCAGGTACAGGGCATAGCATTTTGGAGGGGCCACGTTAACCGACATCATCGACCACAGCATTTGATTGGTACTTTAGTTTATCGAGCCCAAAATAAAGAAAAGCAAGTTGACCTTTGCAGGATTTGAACTCAAAATGTAAAGAGTCGGAACAAATGCCGTAGAGTATTTTTTCCCAACACTTTTATGACTCAGCCCGTTGCCGCTTTTAATAGTAAGTTAGGCAAAAGCCGGGTATTTTAAGGGGTGGGTATTAGTCGATTATATCGACCCAAGTACTTGACTAACACTGTATTTTTTCAACGCCGGGAGGATGAAAGGCAAAACGACATCGGTAGGATTTGAACTCTGAATGCAAATGCAGAACAAATTGTGCAAAGTATTTTGTCCGATGCTCGAATAATTTCTTAATGGAGATACAATGAAATAGCAAAGCTGTTATATATAAGCCTAGCAATCAAATTTCAACTACTGCAAGAAAAGCTGTCTGATACTTATATGAGGCTCCACTGCCTTCGAAAATAATGATTTCAAATTTTAGCACAAGGCCAGCAATTTTGGAGTAGGGGGTTAAGTCGATTACATCAGCCCAAGTTTCCAACTGGTACTTATTTTATCAGCCCCGAAAGGATTAAAGGCAAAGTCGACCTCGACGAAATTTGAACTAAAAAACGTAAAGACAGACGAAATGCTGCTCAGCATGTTGCCCGGCGGTGTTAACGATTCTTATTTCTTTACTGCCCACAAGGGGTTACACACAGAAGGGACAGACAAGGACAGACAAAGGAATTAAGTCGATTACATCGACCCCAGTGCGTAACTGGTACTTAATTTATCGACCCCGAAAGGATGAAAGGCAAAGTCGACCCCGGCGAAATTTGAACTCAGAACGTAAAGACAGACGAAATACCGCTCAGCATTTCGCCCAGCGTGCTAACGATTCTGCCAGCTCGCAGTCTTTGTCATCAAAAATAGTAGCTGTGGAAGTTACAATACAGACCGCGCCATTAGATAGCATGTAATAAGATTGATGAAAATGACAGTGTATTAATTATTGGCATAGCAATAACAACTGATTATAACGCTCTACAGAAATGAACTGTTGAACTGAAAACATGGCAAGTTAAGGAACGTGTCTATCATTCCTTAACAACCAGAATGATATACAGCCATAGAGTAAGGACATAGATAATTTTTCTTACAAGGCTAGACATTGGTGCGTACCAGAAAATAGCTATATTAGAATCTATAATCATTTTTCAGTCATTCTTACACAGCACTTTTGTTAACCCTATACATTTTGTCATCCATAAGTTTTTTTTTAATCATAACATTAAGCATTTTGTTAAGCATAAACATTTTATTAATCCTCTGCATTTTGCTAATCCTCAGCATGTTCGTTAACTCTTAATCTTGAACGTTCTCTTTAATCTCTGACATCCTTGTCAACTCTAACTGTTTGTATAGATATGCAAACACTTATATCAAAAAGACCTGAAACTGAACAAAGGGTAGCTGCGTGATAAAAAGAAAACAACTTTGCAGTCACTCTCATGCGGTTATGAACCGTATTAGTCTGTACTATACTTTCACTAATTGTTTTGAGGTGCCTGTATAGCCTTGGGCAGACATATACATCCTTCAATCCTTGGCCCAACGGACCATCAAGCATGTCACAATAGGAGGATAGAACAGGATGCACCAGCACTAGGCTAGCACTCATTTTCAACAGAGTAGACTAAAACACAACGACGCAATACATCGCATGATCCAGAAATCAAATCCATCACCTTATGATCTTCAGCTAAACACTCTAACCGCTAGACCACCTGAGTTAAGCAGACAAAAAAGGAAGTTGATATCACATCGAAACATGAATAGTTAACAGTAGGTCGAGATTTTATTGATCGCATAAAAAAACATTCGTTATTATATGCGTCACATTACTATGATACTATGTGTGGAGACATTTGATATTTCCATCTCTTCAGTACCACATGTAGACAGATGTAGACGTGGATGTGAAGTAAACTTAACCACACAACCACGAATGATTTGACTGTTATCTCTAGCACGTCAATATCTCCATTGAAGCTAGTCTTTTATTATCATTATTTCCTACTCTAGGCACAAGGTCTGAAATTTTTAGGGAAGATTACCAGTCGATTAATTATCGACCCAAAAGGATGAAAGGCAAAGTCGACTTCGGCAGAATTTGAACTCAGAACGTAAAAACAGACGAAATACCGCTAAGCATTTTGACCGGCGTGCTAATGTTTCTCATTTATTTACTGCCCACAAGGGGCTAAACATAGAGGGGACAAACGAAGACAGACAAAGGGATTAAGTCGATTAGATCGACCACACTGCGTAACTGGTACTTAATTTATCGACCCTGAAAGGATGAAAGGCAAAGTCAACCTTGGCGGAATTTGAACTCAGAACGTAAAGACAGACAAAATACCGCTAAGCATTTCGCCCGGCATGCTAACGTTTCTTATTTCTGTATTGCCCACAAGGGGCTAAACATAGAGGGGACAAACAAAGGGATTAAGTCGATTAGATCGACCCAACTGCATAACTGGTACATCAATCCCGAAAAGATGAAAGAGCAAAGTCGACCTCGGTGGAATTTGAACTCAGAACGCAACGGCAGACGAAATGCCGCTAAGCATTTCGTCCAGCGTGCTAACGTTTCTGCCAGCTCGCAGCCTTCATCGAAACTCGTCTATTTTGCCTACGTATATCAACATATTTACATTACTAATGTCAGAAGTATGTATCTTTTTATCTTCACAACAGGTTATTTCAGAATTATTGGTTGTTGAAAATTCTAATTTCACGCATAGTGAATTCGGTCTTCAAGTCATAAATGACCTTTTCAGTTTTCCGGAACAAAAGCTTTACTCCGTCATTGCTTTCAAACCCCCACTCGCCTGCCTGCCTGCCTGCCTGCCTCCCTCCCACAGTCACCTACTATCTCTTTATCTCTTGCATAAAGTAGAAAGCCATGGAAAACTTTAATACCGACAGGCCAAGTGATTAGACATGATGAAAAAAGATAAACAATTTCGTATTTAAGGTTTAAACAAGCTTTTCACTCTTATAATATCAAAGGTTAGACATACTTCCGCTTTTGTGCCATGTCAAAATTCGAAACATGGATATAAACAAATTCTCTCTCTCTCTCTCTCTCACTCTCTCTCTCTCTCTCTCTTTCTCTCTCTCTCTCTCTCACTCTCTCACTCTCTCTCTCTCTTTCTCTTCTCTATTTCTCTCTCTCTCTCTCTCTCTTTCTCTCCCTCTCTCTTCTCTCTCTCTCTCTCTCTTCTCTCTCTCTCTCTCTCTCTCTCTCTCTCTCTTTCTCTCCTCTCTCTCTCTCTCTCTCTCTCTCTCTTCTCTCCCTCTCTCTCTCTCTCTCTCTCTCTCTCTCTTCTCTCTCTCTCTCTCTCTCTCTCTCTCTCTCTCTCTCTCTCTTTCTCTCCCTCTCTCTCTCTCTCTCTCTCTCTCTCTCTCTCTCTCTCTCTCTCTCTCTCTCTCTCTCGTACACACACGCACACATCTCGCCTTATCGTTCGATGTCATCGTTGTCATGATTCTCTTTCTACTCCTCCACTACCATACACTCTTATCTTCCTTTCACACTCCACTCTCTCTTTCTTTCTTTCTTACTCTCTCTCTCTCTCTTTCTCTCGTTCTCTCGCTCTCTCTTACACTCTCTTTCGTTCTCACGCGCTTTCTAACTTCTTACTCTCTTTCACTCACACACCCTTCACACTGTTACACACACTCTTTTTCCCTCTCCTTCTCTCTTTCCCTCTCTTTCTCTCTCTCTCTCTGTATCTGTCTCTCAATCTCACAGTGTCACAGTGTCATTCTTTCTCACATTCTGTCTTCCTCTTTTTCTTTCTCACCCACAGTCTCTCATCCCCCGTCTCTCTCACACTCTCTCTCTCTCTTTCACATGATTTTTACAGCATGGACCACAGACTAAATATGACAATTATTTATAATCATTCTGTTTTTATTTATTTGTATTTATTTTGATTTCAACATCTAGTTCTCCAATTGTCTCAAACGGTTCACAGATATTCATAACTTAAAGTTCCTCGTTCAAGTTCGGCTTGTGGATGCCGTTTTCTTATTGAAATAATCTTTTTTTTTTTAAATCATCGAGCAATGGCTGACACGATGAGCAAATCAAAGGGGCCGGTTAAACTTCTCCTGCTTTCGTCTCCATATTATCTCGTCTTCGACAAGACACTTAACCTTCTAGAAAATCAAAACAGAATTTATACAATTGTTATTAAGGAAAAAAAAATTAACGTTTTCTTTCCAAATTTTATACAAGCTAACAACAAACAAACAATGCATATATACATACATACATACATACACACACACACACACACACACACACACACACACACACACACACACACACACATACATACATATATATATATATAAATTTATATAAATAAGGATAAGATCGATATTTAAAATATTGATCTTATCAAGTGGCCAGCATGGGAATAAAAACCATCAAAGGTAACAATTATTTAAAAAATTATAATATAGGGGTATCTAAGAGATACCACCACGCTGAAAATAACAGTTAAATCTTGACTCTAAACCACAATAAATGTTCATATAGCACGAAGAGCGAAGACGAAAGATAAAATAAACTAGCAAAAATACTGAATAATTCCATCCGGATTTTCTGGCTTTGCATAATAAAATGCTTTGCCTTCATCAGTGGAAATACACTCAGAAAAGCACATAAATACAAATATATATATATAAACATACAATATACTTACATATACGAACGTATACATACATATATATGCACGTATGCACACGACCAGTTTAAAATGCCCGCCTAAAAACTCCTCGTGCGATATGGTCAGAATAATTACCGCAGTAAATATAATGACAAAATAAATTTATATAAATAAGGATAAGATCGATATTTAAAATATTGATCTTATCAAGTGGCCAGCATGGGAATAAAAACCATCAAAGGTAACAATTATTTAAAATTATTAATATAATATATATATATATATATATATATATATATATATAGGGAGAATTCACAACAAAAAAAAACAACAAACGAAGACAGATGGGATTGAAAATAAATAGATGTATTAGTTATAACGCTCGGGAATTGAGAAAGTCTTTAACGTTTCGAGCGTACGCTCTTCTACAGAAAGGAACACGGAAAGCAAGTGCAGATTAGAGAAAACAGAGTAAGAACATCCCGAGTAGGAAGAAACGACAGAAAAAAAGAACAGTAAGTACACACATATACATATATAAACTCGACTCAAAGCGAGCGCATAGTAGGAGAAATCTTCAGACGAAGAACTCCCATCCGACAAGTGTTTCGTTCCTTATACCTGACACTCTACGGGAACCAGGCCCACCTAGGTCATGTCTACTATGTGCCCTTCTGCTGCTTTCCAAAATATTGTCTCTAGCGAGATTTGAACCTGGGTCGTTCTTTTTGTGAACTTGTGTCCTCGGGTCTGTGTTTCGGCCCACTAGGTCACTCTGCCCGACGAAGGAACCAGTTCTCTTATTCCTTCTACTCCTGTAAATAGCCAATGGAATCCATAACTAGGTCCATTGGTCGTTGTTCTTCTCCGATATCCACATTGACCTCTATCCAGCAATATCAGACAAGCGTTTGATTGTAGCAGTTTTTTCTGTGATCTTTGATACCCAACTGCCCGACAGCCAGTAGGTTAATGCAACCACAAATCTTCACGATCCAACTTCAACTATTTTCACAGTAGAGTGGTAACACTCACTCCTTAGCTGCTTTGCCAGCTCACCATATTTGCTCATCTTAAAAACGTTCCACTCTTCTATGTGGCTCTCGTATGATACTGACAATTCAATGAGAATCACTTTGGCAACCTGTTCAGACCATTACAGGAGATCTTGGTCGTGAGCCATTCTTGGTGATAAACTCTGGGTAGTTCTTGTGTTTCTCACTGATGCCTGCAGCTAATTCCCAGGAATCCTCGCGTCCATGTAGGTTTCCTCCTGCCACAAATTCATATCCAGTTATCTTCTTCGCTCCAGCCCACTGCAGAACAATGTCTTCAGGAAATAACGAAAGCAGCGAAGAACTGGAGGTCTCTGGCCCGAATTCTTACGGCAGAATGAACTCTGTTACAGACACCTAAGGACCAGATTATATTGTTAAACCCGTTGGTGTCTTAGGCCGATGACACAGTTAGAATTATGAGAAAGCTTCTACGCTGTTTTACGACTTTCTAAAAGTGACAACTAAATTTTTTCCATATTATGTTGCTTTATACAAAAATATCGTTTCGCATAAAGCACTATACATTATATAGACATTAAGATCAGGTGACTTTAATCAAAGGATTACTCTATTGTAGCTAACCTGGAACTAAATGATTATGAACTACTAACAAGTAATCCTCTACATAGTCACTCGACTTGCTGAAGATAGTAACTAAATTTTCTTCATGCCATATACTACCGTTTTATACAATAAAAGTTTCCTTTAGAAAGCGTATTTCTAGGTATGCAATAGGACGAGATTTTCAAAGCCTGAATGTTTTTGATCATGTGTCTATTCGATTATGGCTGACCTGGAGCAAAATTGCAACAACTAATGTGCTTATAAATCTCTAATGCACTTGGGAAATGCAAGAACTTCACATCGTCTCCTTTATATTTATTCCTCCTCAGATCAAAGGACCTTGCCCCAATTCAAAAAGAATGTCGGCGATCAGTCTTTAAAATAGAGCGAGAATATGAAAAGACACAAGAAACAAGAAGTTGAAACATTTGTAGATTTTAGTTTTATTCCGTTTCATGTAGAAATGTCATGTCTTGGTAATGACTTCTGATAGTTTTGCCAAGGTTGGCGCCATCTTTATATTTCTTTAATGTTCTTTGTGAATTACAGCATTAGAGATTACAGCTGTTTTTATTGTTTGTATGGCGGGTTTCTCAAATTAGATTAATTAGCACATATCTTGATCAATATCTGTTTTAATGAGCCACAAACCTCATTCTAGAAGTGTCATTGAAAGTATCCATCCAGCAGCCTACCGTACACGCACAAGCACGCACACACAAACACCCACACAGACAGACACACGCGCGAGCATACACACAAACAGACAATCCAACCAATGAGGGGAGCTGATATCTGGTCGCTCGTTTTGCCATAAATAGGAGCCAAATCTTTCTCTAGCGTCTTCAAAAGAAAGCATGTTGGATAATAAATTTTTCGATAAAATGTATCCAGGAAAGATATGATAGTATTGACTGGAATGCGTTTGGTTATACGCTTTCTGGAAGGGAATGACATAAAGTTAAACAAAAGCAGCAACAACGACAACAACATCAACAAATGATTACGTGCAGATATTATTATCAAGTTTGCTGAATTCCTAAATTGTCTGAACGTCTATTCTGTTTTGTTCTCTCTCTAAAAATATCACATGTTTAGCAAGATACCCAGATATTGTGTATGTAGATCAGTTGTATTGAATAAATTCTAAATAAGGTGAACTACATCTCACACGAGAAACGAAATCACACATTCACGCACATAAAGATAAATATCAAGTTAATTCAAGATATTCTTGTCTACTCTAGGCCCATGGCCCGAAATTTTTTTTTTTGTGGGGGGGGGGGGTCAATCGAATAGATCAACTCCAGTACGCAACTGGTACTCAATTTATCGACCCCGAAAGGATGAAAGGCAAAGTCGACCTCGGCGGAATTTGAACTCAGAACATCACGGCAGACGAAATACCGCTAAGCATTTCGCCCGGCGTGCTAACGTTTGTGCCAGCTCACCGCCTTAGGTAATTCAAGGTATTATTTATTGACTATACTAGCTATTAGTACAAAAAAGGTACACATAGATTTACTATTTACAAGCTATATCGCTGATATGTAAGGAAACATCTTGGATTGGGCAAGTGTCTTCTATGGTCTCGAACCGACCAAAGCCTTGTAAGAGAATTTGTTAGACGGAAACTGAAAGAAGTACGTCGTATATGTATGTGAGTGCGTGTGTGCGTGTGTCTATGCGTGTGTGCATGTGTGTCTTCGTGTCTGTGTTTCTCCCCCACCACCGCTCGACAAACAGTACCAGGTTTAAAATATAAGTACCGGGGTCGATTCGACAAAAATTATTCAAGACAGTGCCCCAGCGTGGTCGCTGCCTAATGACTGAAACTAGTATGAATTGTAAAAATATTAAACGTAGTGGATAAACTTACAGAGCTATATACTTCTAAAATAGCAGTTGAGTAGATTCTACATAGATAATTAATTGAGATCTCCTTGACAAAAAGCCAGAAAACCCCAGTTGCAGTTTGAGATGCGAGAAAACTTCCAGCCGAGTTATGCAGGGAGGCAACCATTACGTTCTCTATGGGCGTATGCAGGCGTATTGGGGATGAAATGATACTTCCCAGATCTTGTTATTCAAACCCATTTCAGCCCTTATTGAGCCAGACCTATTGTCAAAGAGCTTTATCCAAGCCGTGATCATTCAATTTTTTTTTTCTTTATATAAGGCACCGAGCTGCAGAAACGTTAGCATGCCAGGCGAAATGCTTTGCGGTTTTTTGTCTGTCTTTACGTTCTGAGTCCAAATTCCACCGAGGTCGACTTTGCCTTTCATCCTTTCGGGGTTGATAAGTTAAGTACCAGTTGCGTACTGGGGTCGATCTAATCGACTGGACCTTCCACAAAAATTTCGGGCCTTGTGCCTAAAGAAGAAAAGAATATTTTCATCATGTGAAAGGATCTCGGAACAACAATATCGAACGTGTTTTCTAAAACGATAATATTGCACGTTGATGGAAATTCGACTATTGTTCCTAACAAATCGAAAGTACGTGCAGAGGCTTCCTTTTGGCTAGGAACTTTTCCCAGTGTGTAGCAGCAGTGGCGGCGTCAGTGGTAGTGTTTGTAGTAATGGTGACAATCACAAAGTGTTTATAAGGCATCATTCTACACCTCTACTCCTACATTAGCTGTATATTTCAAAGATGGAGTTATCAATTTTGATTTTATGCAGGGCATGAATAGACATGCCTAACATAATACAAAAAAAAAGGAGCAAATGCAGTTCAGTTGCACTGAGGCTACAAGACGAGTATTGCTGTGTCTCATGAAAGACAAAACAGCAAACTTCCAAAATGTCTGATATGTTTTGATGCATTTATTAATATATGATTTGTGATTATGGTTGTCATATACAGTTTTGAGGATTGGTGTTATTATGTACTTTATAGTAATAGTTGTTGTTTAAATTAAACATTTAAAGATCACGCTTCGTTTACAGTCAGAATGCATAAATATAGATTTAGAATTAAATGCCACATTTAAAGAGCATATGTAAAATTTTGTTTTTAGCTCTAAAGGTCGATCTTCTGAGATTAGATGCGCACATATGTTCATGTCATTCTCTGTGTGTGTGTGTGTGTGTGTGTGTGTGTGTGTGTGTGTGTGTGTGTGCGCGCGCGCGCACCTGTATTGTTGTTTTGGTAAGTTTTTAGGAATAACATTTTGAATGTAAAGTCAAAAGTTTCGATTAAGTTATTAGTTTATACATACATACGTACATATAAACACTTATATATTCTATGTATATATTCTATATATATATAAAAGTGTATATATATATATATGTATATTATATGGTATGTCTACACACCCACGCACACATACACATACACTCACACACATGCACACGAGTGCACACACACACACACACACACACACACACACACATATGTATGTGTATATATATATATATATATATATATATATATATATATATGTATGTATGTATATATATATGCAGAGAGAAAGGAACAGATAAATAGATAGATAGATAGATAGATAGACTGAAAGGCTTTTATACAGTCTCCGTCCACCAAATTCATTCACAAGGTAATGACTGGCTCAGGCTAAAATAATGAAAGTGACTTGCCCAAGAAGTCGCAAGGTGGGACTCAACTTGAAACCACGTATTTGCTATGCGATTTTATTAACCACATAGCCATCCCTGTGCCTAAATATAATATAGCATAGCGTAATATATACGCACAGGCATATATATATATCAATTATTTATAGTCAATATAACCTATAGAATCATTAGTGATATATTCCAAGGGCGTACATTGCCAATTTTATATGAGCATAAAATTAAATAATGCCGCACGAAGCAGCATTGGATGAAGTATATGGGTAAGATAGTCCCAGGACAATATTGTCGTCTAAAAAGATGGGCTGCGAACGATGTCATTGGATCGTAGAATGCATGCATTTCTGCACCCTTTTGCTTTATCAACTACGAGCACCAAATCTGTCACTCACAGTCCAATAAGAATAAATTATTCCCTTTAAAACAGCATAGGGTACCGTATGGTGATGCGCGTAAGGCTTGGTCACGCTAGGATTAAATAGATAATGACGCACGAAGCGACATGGAATGAAATATATTCATGTGAAGTCATATTCAACACGTTCGAGTGTATTCGAACGTGAGAAGCCCTTCCACTGCGGAGATTGTTCTGAGAGAAAATTCTTCTCTTACACATGTGTGAAACAAGTTGGGCTGTGAATTATGTGATTAGGTCGAAGAACGAATGTGTTTCTGCATCATTTCTCTTCATCAGTTACGAACATCAATTTTGTCATTCAAAGCCCTATTTGCAATGTAATCTAATGATAATCATTGTTGATATATTCCAGAGACTGCTCTTGGATATATATAATCAAAGATCAAACACTGATAATATAATTTAACAACCAATATTGATATTATCGTCTATAGATAATCACTGCCAACGTAATCTCAGTTAACCAAAGAAGGAATCTCTGTGACTCATAGGATAATATAATCCTGGATACATAAATATGCGACGGTCACTGCTAATATATCTTCGATCAGATGTCTTGTCGATTAAGGTTGATTTGAGAGTAAACATCAAAATATTCTCAGGCTCATATTCATTAATTAAAATTTATTAAATCATCATCTCAGAACGATTAATGACCATATAAAATATAGACCATGATTAACAATATAACAGAAGGGCCATAATTGGCAACATTATCTAATTATTATCATAGTTAATATAAGAGACACCAGATGCTCCATTCGCTACATATTGTATAGAGCACAGTTCACAATAACATAACTAAGAACCAGCATTAAACTCTATAATCGATAATACATGCAACCTCTTTTATCACTGATTTATTCATCACTGATTCGGGATAACACGGTACGCTCAACTGAGAATCATGTTACGCTTATCACGAATTGATGCGTGATAACGCGGGCCAGAGACAGTCGAAAATTCTGCTTGTACTGCAAAAATGTGCCCCAGCTACCTCCCATAATGTTCAGCTACCAAGAATGCACTGAGTAATGCCAGTGTTTGCATGGCTGTACTGCGAGTTTGCGTGGTTTTATGCGATTTATGTTCTTGTACCTTTAAACATGTGACCAATGAACAGAAAAACATACAAAGGTGCCTAATCCGAAAACAAACGACGTAGACGTGTGTATTCTCTACAGTAAAAGGCAGAGATGATCAAGAACATACGTGGCCGTGGAAGCTTCGCTGCTGTGGGTCCCACATTTGGCGCCAATGAATGTTTCATTCGCTGCATTTGCAAAGTTCGTGAAAATTATTAATGTATCACTGAGTCGTTTACCATTGTGTTATTTTGCGGGAAACCAAATCTCCGTGATAAACGAGGATAGATGCATATGATTGGCATATAAAGCACATCGTAGACAAATATAATTTAAGGACAATTATTAACAATAAAATCGCATGGCACTCATTAGCAGTATTCTGATAACATTGATATTATAGTTTATAGACAATCATCATTGCCATTGTAATCTACGAACCAGTATTGGAAACTTAGACTGTTGACTATTATTATTGATATTGTAATCGATGGATCATTTCTAATATAATCTAATAACCAATATTGGTATGATTACCTATAAATCATCGTTTTGACAACATAATCTTATAGAAATACGAATGTGATGTCCATCAAAAATTATTGTTATCAGTTTTACCTTTATAAAATCAACTCTTTAAATCAATTTACTACATTATCTAACACCTTTATTACTAGAGAATTAACAGTGATGATTCTTAATGTAATTATGATTTCAAGTTTCAAGAGCAGTAAGTTTATTGAGAAGACTCGGAGTCAGTATATTTTTCGAACTACCCAAGCGTATCGCTCATTCTTCTCTTAAATTTCGGCCATAACACGTAATAGCGCCTCACATATAGCCTCATGTATCCTAATATATTTGCTATATTGATTACGATACTTTAGTTTCAATGACAAATGAGTCGAATATGTAAAGCATTTTATTCCAACTCCAAATATTTTCTTTTAAAACCATCTCTCATTCTTCTTTCAGAAACCAGTAATTCCTCACCCAGTCTCTACTTTCTGATTTTACTGTCTTAGAGAGAGACATAACAATTTAGAGACTATGGAATAAACTCCTTATTACCTCGAAAACATTGCTAGGTCTTTCTAATCCCCATAAGTAAATCAGTTACAATCAGTATTTTTTTTTCAATTTTGTTAATATTGATTCACTAGATATGGCTGTGTAGTAAGAAGTTTGCTTCCCAACCACGTGATCTCGAATTCAGTCCCGCTGCGCGGCTCTTCGGACAAAGGCTTTCTCCTATAGTATTTGGCTGACCAAAGCCTTGTTAGTGGATCTGGTTGACGGAAACTGAAAGAAACACGTCGTATGTGTGTGTGAGCATATATATATATATATATATATATATATATATATATATATATATATATATATATATATATATATATGTTCCTGTAACTTAGCAGTTCAGTAAAAAGTGCGAAGAGAAAAAGTACTATACTTTCAAAAACAAAAAGTACTGGAGTCAATTTGTTCGAGTAAACGCGGTGCCCAAGCATGGCCACAGTCCAATGAAACCAGTAAAATATAATGATAATGTAAGCTTCCTTAAACGAACAAAATGACCAACTGGAATCAGAGCGAGAGTGGTAAAACGATATTTAACAGTAGTCGTCTCTATGGAAAAAGAAAAAGATACATTTTTCTTCATTTCAGCGATATAACTTATTACTCTCTAACAGAACTTTGATCTCATATCAGGGAAAAAATAATAATCCTTTGTTTGAAAAAATCTTTTAACTCTATTTCTGAAAAAAAAATTTTGCTAAACATCTCCTGTGTAGCAAGATAACCAATACTGATCAATAATGATGTTTGCACATGATTTTTTTTTTCTTAGAACGCCAAAGAGTTTCATACCATTATCTGATACTTTCCATTTATGTTTTCAGGATGTATTTTGATATTTCCTGTAATGTTTTTGGTCTGGCTTCAAGAGTGGTAAACAGCATAGTTTGTTAAGCAATAGACGACATGCGATATTCGGTTGTATTCTGTGTTCAAATCCCACTTGGGACGAATATGACCTTCATCTTTCTGGGATCGATTGAATAAATATCAAGCGTAATCTAAATATATATATACATAAATGTATAATGGTGTCTGTCTGTGTGTGGGATGGCTTACTCTAACTCCTCCCACACAATACAACCGATTTTTACGATTTTTGGCACATAGGTAGATCACATACCTTTAAGTTCAAATAAGGCCGGAATTTTTCGAAAACTCGATAATGCTTAGTTGGCATCGATTTTTGTGAGCTCAATCGGGCGTTTGTATGGAAATTCCCATGACGATGTAATTTTCCTGCACCTTTTACATTTTTTCAAAACGCATTTTTAAAGTCTTCATTTACTACTTCAGCCCCACTTCGCTACACCATTGAACACGTCGTCATCGGCTGCAAAAAATTCGCTCCGTCAACAGAACTCTGTCGCCTGCGCTGATCATTTTTCCTCCACTTGCTACACATCTACTCATCTTGCAACAGCGTGCCGAACCAGATATAACATCTTAATGAGTAATAGTTGGCACGGGAAACGTAGAAGATTTTAATACAAGGTCAGAGGTGGGCTTAACTTCAACACGTAAAACACGAGTAACGCTGGGTCCAACTGCTAGTTTTACTTAAATCGACAGAACTGTTCTTCTGTAATTATTTTACTTGTACCTTATATAAAATAAAATCGATGTTTTATAAAACAGTTTTTACATCGTATGTCGTACCTGTTTCGTTCATCGGGCTGCACTCATAGTGGAGAACCGCCTTCAAGGGTTTTGTCGAACCAATCGACTTCGGTACTTATTCTTTCCGTTTCTTTAGCTGAACTGCTAGGTTACGGGAACGTAAACAAACTAACACTGGTCATCAAGCGGTTGCAGGGATAACCACAAAACGATATACACATATACATATACAACAGGTATTCACGCAATTTCTGTCAACCAAATTCACCACAAGGCACTGGTCGATCAGTAAAAGACATTTGTCGAAAGTGCCGCACAGTTGGACTGAACTCAGAACTCTGTAGTAGCAAAGCAAGCTTATTAACCCATCATCCATGCCTACGCCTAATAATACAACGAGAATCAGTTCAAATGGTCCCTCGTACTACTAGTTCCAGTTGATGAAAGCATATGGAAATGAATGCATGTTAGTGTGTTTACGTCCAAGTAACTTAACGATAGAATAGGTACTGGGCTTACAATGAATAAGTCCTGGGGTCGACTTCTTCAACTAAAACCCTTTAAGGTGATGCTCCAGCATGGCCGCGG